>NC_057799.1:384566254-384661415 GCF_018294505.1 Triticum aestivum | reverse complement strand
CGTTCATTTTTTAGACAAGTAATTTTGGACGAAGGGAGTGCTTTGTAATTTAGAAAAAAAAAATTCCATATTGAAACTGAATTGAAAATATGTAGTTGCGGTCCAGAGCGAAAGCGTGTGTAATGGCAAACATGCAACTGCCATCTCCCCCGACAATAACATCTGTCTCCCTCCCAAATTGCAGTGACAGTCCAGTAGTCCAATGTTTTTGTCCTTGCCTCGAAACTAACACACTACAACGAATCACGTAGTATAAAAACCGCATAAGTTTGTCTCCGTGTGTGAGATTCCATTATTGTTTACGGCTACTAGGAGTAGCACACAGAGCCTCCGCCACGAGCCTCCGTTAGTATAGAAAGTAGGCCCATTCATATTCAACATGCATGTTGATTATATTAGAGATAAAATAGGTCCCTTCCCATTGAACATGTTGATTAGAGATTTACTAGAAAATCTTTATTGATTAGAGGTTGTGTTAGTGTGTGGAGTGGCGAACAAGATCTATAGCCGAATATCCAAGTGTCATCATTATTATTAGAAGAAAACCCACCTCCTCTCCTCGACGAAGCAATCCTTGTAGAGCTTGAGGCGGGCGTCCTTGACCTCCTTGCAGATCTTGAGGTAGCCGCGGAGGAACGGACGCAGGACGGGAATGAAGTCGCCGTAGTTGTACTCGAAGCTCTGCGCGAGGCGGCTGCGCTCGCCGTTGAGCTCCCTGAGGCGGAGGAGCAGGGGGTCGTCCAGGCCCTCGAACCGCCGGCCGAACATGAGGCCGTACATGTTGTTGTACATCATGAGCTGCATGTGGCGGCGGAGCACGACGCCGCCGGTGGCGGCGGCGGGGTCGGCGCGGACGGCGTCCACGACGGCCGCGGCCTCGGCCTCCCATCCTGCGTGGTGCCGCTGCACCACCTTGCCCGTGAAGAAGGGCGCCGTCATGACGCGGCGCATCGTGCGCCAGTGGTCGCCGTACGCCGCGAACACCATGTCCTGGCCCCCGTCGGTGAAGACGTCGAACACCACGTTCCGGCCGCGGGAGCCGAACTCCGCCCCCCGCGCGTGGAGCACCTCGCGCGCGAGATCCGGGGAGGAGACCACCACCACGTTGCGCTGGCCCATGCGGAGGAGGAAGATCTCTCCGAACCTGCGGGCCAGCGCCGCTAGGTTGCGGTGGTTGAGGTCGTCCCCGACCTGGAGCCAGTTGCCGAAGATGGGCACCGGGACAGGGCCGGGCGGCAGCCGGAGCTTGCGACCGCGGAGCTTGGACACGGCGACGGCGACCAGCACGGACGCGAAGAGGCCGACGAGGAGCTTCTCCAGGAAAAGGAGGTCCATGGTGGATGGAGTGATGGGTCGAGCTGGTGAGCTCCGGACCGCGGACTAAGGGAGCAGGGTGCCCCGCTTGCTTCCAGAAATTTAAATCAGCAGCATGTCGTATTGTCGTAGCTAAAGCTAGCGGTGGAACATGAATTGTTGGAGACCCTTGCGGGCGGGCGGGACGCGTGTTGACAGTTCGAAACTGAGGGAACGCGTGTCTCGTCTTCGGAGAGCATGGATGTACTGAGGTACAAGCAAGGATGCAAATACCCGTGGTAATTACGCGTGTCTTGTCTTTACACAACATGGTAACCATGCATGGATGTTCAGGCGCAACAACGCGTTGGCCATGGCGATGAAGATGACGTGGCCATGTGTCTCAGAGTAAGTAGAGGAAGCAGTGTCGGTCGTCGAGGAGGTAATCGGTCTGAAGTGGGCACTCGCCCCCGAGACGCTACGCAAAAAGTCTTATCGCCTATGTGAAAAGGGTTAAGAGCATCTACCGCGGGACGTCTTCAACCCTTCTCAAACATTTGGGTGGACCGTCGGGTCACTGATCAGTCACGATTTTTCAATTTAGACGGACGCCTTAAACGTGTCTTAAACGCTCGTGCTGACCGGCACCTCTCGTATTCACCCAAATATAGACGGCATATGGGGCGCCCGGTCTGCCCGGCACGTCGGACTGACGAAGGTGTCCCAGCCGGAAACGCCCTGAAACACGACGGTCTGAAGCTCGTCTCCTCCATCGCGATGGCGCCGTGTGGTGCAGCTCCGGTGGGCCGCGTAGTGCCTAGCCCTGCGATTTAAATCGACCGGCGGCATCAAAACCCTATCGTACATCCACATTTTCCTCCTCCCGTCCGCCGTCGCCACTTTCCACTCCATCCGTCCGCCCAGTAGTCATGTCCCCACGCCGTCGGGTGAGGAGCGATCCATTTTTTACGCCGGAGCACCGGCTCGAGCTCCTTGTGCAGTGGATCCGGAGGAGGAGTTGGAGGAGGAGGAGGAGGAGGATGAGCCGGAGGAGGAGGATGTGGGCTACCTCCGGGTGCAGTGGATCCGGAGGAGGAGGAGGATGAGCTGGAGGAGGAGGATGTGGGGGACGCTGGCAACACGGATCTGCAGGTGGAGCAGCAAGCCATTCTCGATTCCCTTAGGTCGGAGTCGGCTGCGGAGGCCAGACGCCGTCGCCGATAGGAGATGGAGGCGCAGTAAGCCGCGGAGAAGGCGGAGATGCTCGCTGAAAGATCGTGGATGTCGCCTAGAGGGGGGGTGAATAGGCGCTTTAAAATAATTACGGTTTAGGCTTGAACAAATGCGGAATAAACCTAGCGGTTAATTTGACAAGCACAAAACCTACAACAACTAGGCTCACCTATGTGCACCAACAACTTATGCTAAGCAAGATAAACAACTAAGTGATAGCAAGATATATGACAAGAAACAATATGGCTATCACAAAGTAAAGTGCGTAAGTAAAGGGTTCGGTTAAGAGATAACCGAGGCACGTGGAGACGACGATGTATCCCGAAGTTCACATCCTTGCGGATGCTAATCTCCGTTTGGAGCGGTGTGGAGGCACAATGCTCCCCAAGAAGCCACTAGGGCCACCGTAATCTCCTCACGCCCTCGCACAATGCAAGATGCCGTGATTCCACTAAGGGACTCTTGAGGGCGGTCACCGAACCCGTACAAATGGCAACCCTTGGGGGCGGTCACCGAACCCGTACACTTTGGCAACCCTTGGGGGCGGTCACCGGTACCCGTCAAATTGCTCGGGGCGATCTCCACAACCTAATTGGAGACCCCGACGCTTGCCCGGAGCTTTACACCACAATGATTGAGCTCCGAACACCACCAACCGTCTAGGGTGCGCAAGCACCCAAGAGGAACAAGCTCAAGGGCACCAAGCACCCAAGAGTAATAAGCTTCTCAACTTGTAACTTCCACGTATCACCGTGGAGAACTCAAACCGATGCACCAAATGCAATGGCAAGGGCACACGGAGTGCCCAAGTCCTTCTCTCTCAAATCCCACCGAAGCAACTAATGCTAGGGAAGAAAATGAGAGGAAGAACAAGAAGGAGAACACCAAGAACTCCAAGATCTAGATCCAAGGGGTTCCCCTCACATAGAGGAGAAAGTGATTGGTGGAAATGTGGATCTAGACCTCCTCTCTCTTTTCCCTCAAAAACTAGTAAGGATCCATGGAGGGATTGAGAGTTAGCAAGCTCGAAGAAGGTCAACAATGGGGGAAGAACACGAGCTCAAAGGATAAGGTTCATTGGGGAAGAAGACCCCCTTTTATAAAAGGGGAAAAATCCAACCGTTATGTGCTCAGCCCGCACACGAGCGGTACTACCGCTCCACGAGTGGTACTACCGCTCTGGCGGAAGAAGCAGGGAAAAGGAGCAACCAAACATGAACCTTGGGGCGGTAGTACCGCTTATAAGCGGTACTACCGCGCACCCCAGCGGTACTACCGCTGGAGGAGCAGAACACGGGACCAAAAATGCAGTAGTGGTACTACCGCCCGACCGGAGCGGTACTACCGCTTATAGGCGGTACTACCGTCCATCAGGGCGGTACTACCGCTTATAGGTGGAACTGCCGTGCCTTACTGCCGTGCAACTACTGCAAAACTCGACACGAAAAATGCAAGACCCAAAATCGAGGCGGTACCAGCGCGGAACCGTAGCCGTACTACCGCTTATGGCCATAGGCGGTACTACCGTTTTGGACAGCGGTACTACCGCTTGGGGCGATAAGCGGTACTGCCGCTCTGGCCGCGGTACTACCGCTAGGAAACCAAAACTGTCATAACTTCTGCATATGAGCTCCGAATTGAGCAAACTCAAGCTTGTTGGATTGAGAAAGACGAGTAGCATCAAAACGACGACTGGTTATAGTAAGAAGAGGCAGGGGAGGTATGCCAAAAAATAGAGGAGTGAAACCTCCAACCGAGAAGAACCGGCATAACCTCCAACATCGAAAACATCATAGAAGATGCGAGTGAACTCCGTTTTCGATGAACTCGAGCTTGTCATCAAGATGACCATAAGCTCCAAAACTCACAAAGAGAAGAACCAAACAAGAACCAACAAAGATGATGCAAGTATGCAATGGTTTGAGCTCTCTATGAACGATACGATCAAGCTACTCATCGAGAGCCCCCCTTGATAGTACGGCAAACGATCCTATAACCCGGTCTCCCAACTACCATCATGAGACCGGTAAAATAGAAAACCTATCAAGAGCAAACCTTTGCCTTGCACATGGTCCACTTGAGCTAGATGATGACGATCTTGACTCCCTCAAGTTGGACCACCTTTCTTGGTTGTGTTGGCTCGATGAAGACTAGTTGATTGCTCCCCCGTACTCCACTATGGGTGAGCCACTCTTCCGCACATCTTCACCAGTCCATTGTCACCACAATGGACGGAAAGCTTCAAGCATTTGATCTCGTCATGATGCTTCACTTGAACTTGCGCACCGCAACATCTTCACAAGTCCATTGTCGCCACAATGGACGGCAAGCTTCAAGCATTTGATCTCTTCATGATGCTTCACTTGAACTTGCACACCGCAACCTAACCCCACAAAGAACTCTCACGAAGATCATGGGTTAGTACACAAAGCGTAATCGACAATGCTTACCACACCATGGGATCGCTTGATCCCTCTCGGTACATCTTGTGCGCTTTGTGTGTTGATCAACTTGATTCACTCTTGACTTAGTCTTGATCAACCTTGACTCTTTCCAACTCTCTTCATTTGGATGATGTCTTGAAGGTAAACATGAATGATCACACAATCTTCTTCGTCAAGACATGCTTGCAATAAGTTCTACTCTCACATGACCAATCTTTGGATAATTCCTTAATAACACCTTGGTCACCACATAAACTCCTTGAAACCAACACATGGACTTCAAGAAATGCCTATGGACAAATCCTTCAAATATAACTCAAGGCAACCATTAGTCCATAGAGATTGACATCAATTACCAAAACCAAACATGGGGGTACCGCATGTTCTTTCACTCGCCTACATGGATGAGGTCGAGCAAGAGGAGGATGAGTCGAAGCCCTCCTGCCCGCCCGTCCAGCCGGCGTCCGGCACCGTTGTCATGGACATCTCCGACGATGAAGAGTAGTTAGGATAGTACGTAGGTTTTTTTTGCATGCTTTATATGGATGTAGGGAATGAAATATGAGAGAGGTGGATGCAAAGTGGCTAATTTGAGATGTGACCGGTCACTGTTAGCGAACGCGCCCGGTCGCGTCCGCGGGCGTTTGAAGGGCCGGATTTTTAAAGTCCAGCTGTAGATGCTCTAAACCCGTGCCTTGTAGGAACGCGTTGCTTGTTAATATAGGGGCCGAGGCCAGCTGTTACATGGAAGATTTACATGGCAACCGGTGCAGGATTGATCTCCAAGGAAAAATCATAATAACATAGCTATAAGCACACACACGCCTTTATCTAGAAGGTTTATTAACATTCCCCTTCAATCACAACTCCCTCAATCACAACTGTCTGAGTTGAGATTGTGTCTAAAAGCTTCCAACTGCCGCAAAGTAAGTGGTTTAGTAAAACCATCTGCAACTTGATCACTAGTGGGTATAAACCTGATGTCCAGCAATTTGTTGGCCACTCTTTCTCAAATGAAGTGTTAGTCTATCTCAATATACTTCGTCTTGGCATGAAAAATAGGATTAGCAGACATATACGTAGCACCAAGGTTATCACACCAAAGTGAACCTTTGGATGATGAACTCCCAATTCAATCAACAAGTTCTGAACCGAAATAATTTCAGCAGTCACATTGGTTAGAGCCTTATATTCAGCTTCTGTGCTTGATCTAGATACTGTAGTTTACGAGCACTCCATGAGATCAAGTTACTTTCAAGAAACACTGCAAAGCCTCTTGTTGATCTTCTGTCACCAGGACAATCTGCCCAGTCTTCATCTGAAAAAGCACTTACTAGCATTGAATCTGACTTTTCAAGTCTGAGCCCATGACCCTTTCTACCTTGAAGATATCTAAGTATCCCTCTTGACTGTTATCCAATATACACTAGTAGGAGCATGTAAGAACTGGCAAACTTTATTTACTAAGTATGAAATATCTGGTAGTGTCATGTATTGTAATGCTCCTACAATACTCCTATACATGGTGGAGTCCTCTGCGCCAAGAACCTCTCCATCATGAAGAGACAATTTTTCAGATGTTGATAAGGGTGTTGGTGATGGTTTACATCCTTGCATGCCCATCCTTATGAAGTATTTCTTGCACATATTTATCCCGTGATAACACAATTCCACTTTGTACATTCTTTACCTCAATTCCAAGGAAGAAATGAAGGCTGCCAAGATCCTTAAGAGAAAACTCTTTGCTCGAATCCTTGAGAAGAGCTTCAACTTCTTCAGATGACGAGCTTGTAACAACAATTTCATCAACATAAATAAGCATAAAAATGGTTATCCCATGCCGGTGATAAAAGAACAGTGAGGTGTCTCCCTTGGAAGGAGAAAATCCTAGGGCTTGTAATTTTGAGGATAATCGAGAGTACCAAGCCCTAGGTGCTTGTTTTAGTCCATACAGTGCCTTATCAAGCTTGCGGACATGACATGGTGCTTTTACACTTTCATACCCAGGAGGTTGTTGCATAAACATTTACTCTTTCAGAACACCATGCAAAAATGCGTTCTTCACATCTACCTGTCGCATACACCAGTTTCTAGATACTGCAACTGAAAGAATTAAACGAATAGTGGTAACTTTTACTACATGACTAAATGCGTCCTCATAGTCAATCCAATACCCCTGGTTGAAACCCTTAGCAACTAGACGTGCCTTGTACCTGTCAATAGTGCCATCAGATTTTCTTTTTACCTTGTAGACCCACTTATAGTCAATGATATTCCTCCCTTTGACTAGTGGAACCAAACACCATGTTTTGTTCTTCACTAGAGCTGCATATTCCTCATATTGCCTTCTTCCATCGAGGATTACCAATTGCTTCTCCTAAACTTTGCGGTTCACCTGTGGCACAAAAAGAGCCCCAACAAATACAACCATCATTTTAGGCTTAACACCACTCTGTGACTCGGTGTGGGAGCATTCAGGAGGAGGCGGAGCTGGACGTAAAACTTATTGTTGAAGGCGATTTGATGAAGAAGACACAACGAATCCAGAGGCCGCATAGGATCCGCTGGAAAACTCCTGTTGAGATTCTTGCAGTGGCAGAAATAGGTCAACAGGCACATACTCGCCCCCTTCCCGAAATTGCCACGTGGCGCAACCGGATTGGAGGCTAGCAGGCAGCAGCTGGTCGGGAAGCAGCGCACTCGCGTCCAAACACGCTGCCCCACCCGCTCCACACGGGAGGGGGCATCTGGCCCCGCCCTGGGTAGTGAGGAGGGCCCGCCTGGCCCCGCCACAGGTGCGGCCCGCGTGGCGGACGAATCGAGCACGGGACCGATCCCGTAGGCAATCCGCCTGATGCGGTGGATCCCGAGGGGATCCCGCCCTGATCCACGCCAGGATTAGAGGCCGGATTTTCTGTGGCTTCTCCTGCAGTTCCTGTGTCCAGCTTCAAATCGTGCGAATTTTCACCTGTTTCTTCTCCGTTTTCTTGCTCACTTTTAGTAGAGTTTTGATCAAAGGCATTATGAGTCATTGATTCATGGTCAGTAGGATCTGCTACACCCCCGGGAACAAATTTTGGGGATGGAATAAGATGGGAGGTGTTCAACGTGTTTTTGTGCTTTCTATTTCAGAATTTTAAGTTTAGACGTGAATGATTTTTCTTAACCACAGGTGATGCAAGCCTATGTTTGATAAGTACACACTTACGCAGCTAACCATTTGCATGCATGCATTTTGAGTTTGCCCACGTACAAACCAATAATGTATACTTGCATTAGATGCTATATGGTGAGTTTGAAAAAAAAAAGATGCTATATGGTGTAGTCCCACACGCACATGCAGGTTACGTTTTGAAAGGCCAAATCCACGTCCATGGCATCCGTACAATATAACATGCAGTATACGTATCTCTTTGAGTACTCGCATATACCGGCCGGCAAGCGCGCGTATACGTACTCAAATACGCGCAATCGGTTCAGCCAGTAAACTCCAGAGATAAGCGCGACGATGGCGATCGAGCAACCTCGGCCTTCCTGATCGTCACGTATATGGATCAGATGACCCACCGGCAGCCGGGTAGCTAGGTATGTACGTAAGAGATCTGTTTTATTGATGCAGGGATATGCGTCAAGAAGAAAGAAAGATAAACATCGGCGGAGCTGATAAGAGATTGCATCCATATCTAGTGCAAGAAAATCGGGACGTTTGACCCGTCTCCCGTCGCCGAGGTGTTCACCTCCTGCATATAAATACACACACCAAGCCAAGGAGAAAAAGGGGGCAGCAGCAGGAAGGAGGGACGCACGAAGAGACGCACCCGATGGCGACAACATCGACATGCAGATGAGCCTTGAGGGACCGAAGGGCAACCCACGCGCCCTGGCCCTTTCCGGCGGCAGCGCGTGCGGCTGTGGCAGCAACACACGCCAAGACGCGTGGCCAGCGCTGGCGCCCTCGCGCACACACACATACCCTTGCCTCTCCGGCGGCTGCGCCGGTGACAAGGAGGACGGCCAGCAAGCGGAACACGCTGGTGGTGATCGGCCTGCCGAAGAGCGTGTGTCAAGATACAACATGGAGTATCATCTCTCAGGTTAACCAACAATTAATACATTCATCCATCTATCGTGTATCAGGCGAGGAAACACATACACGTACAAGGGTCCAGGAGCAGCACCGGGCATGGAGGTTTGCAGCAGCTCCTCCTGCGTGACTCGGGTGGCAGGCGGGAACCCAAGGAAGCACCGTCGAGAGGACTTGAAGATGGTGGCATACATCCATCCATCAGGACTCGTACCAGGAGGCACCGGGAGGGATCCAGAAGGAACGCTTAGGGAGGCGCGGCCGCGTGATCGCCAACCATGCACCAGATGATGGAAGCGATGGCAAGCCGAGGAGGAAGAGACACTGGCCACGGCGGCGGGCTGCCCATGGCGAGCATGCAGGCGCCCGAGGAGATGATCAAACGGGAGCGGACTAAGCCCCGCTGACTAATTCTATTTGTTACTATGTCTTTCGTCTATCAGGTGCTACACACAAGAAGAACAGCCGGAAAGAGGAGGAGGAGGAGGAGGCCCGCACGCACAAACATCAGGATAGAAGACAAGGTGGAGACGCGCCCCTGGTGGCAGCGTCGAAGATATCGGAGGGCGCGCCCAGCCGAGAGAGAGAGGCACAAACACACATGGGAGATATGCTGCAGGACGCCTCGTACACGAGGAGCATGCCGGGCTCGCGATGCATGCACATGCAACAACCCTCTTCTTTTCATTTCCTTAGCAGGTTCCCAGAGACGGAGAGAAGACCAGATCGCACGCAACCGAGAGAGACGCGCCCACGGCACCGGCATGTACGGTGGCCTCGTTCGCGACGGTGCAAGTATACAAGTGAGAATACCGGTGAGAGGACGCGACGGTGGCGGGGACACCCTGTCCGTGCTCGAAGATGTGCCGACTGGCGATGGCGACACACACGTAGCCGTGCCGTGGAGGGAAGGAGATGCACCCGTGGGACGGCAGCGTCTCCACACGGATGAAGAACTGTGCGCGACCCACAGATTTCATCTGGCACGCAGCCGGACGGGAGGATGGAGTCATCACACATCCGAAGGCGGCGGATGACGCGCCCAGAGGAGAAGGCCCCGGACGACGCAGCGCTCTCGCATACGCGAGCCCACGGGCCAGGAGGAGGCAGTGTGTCTTTTGTAGATCAGACTCTGCCAACCCACGTGCGTGACGTGCAGAACCAGATGAGCTAGCTTCCCTCAATGGTACGTGTGTATCGTCTTCTATTTCAGGTACAGGTGCAGACTCTGCCAACCCCTGTGGCACGTTGGACGGATGTACGAGAGGAGATGTAGCAGTATGCGGCCGTCGTGGAGGTCGCCAAGGATGTGCTAAACGGAGGCACCACACTAGAGGTGGTTCTGACCTATGTTCGAGCTTGAAGATGCGCTGGTAGGGGCAACACACACCCCTAGGTGCAGATGTGCCCGCAGCAGCATCAAGGAAAATAGGAAGACGCGTCCACAGCGATGGCATGCGCGCCGGGCCACACATCTCACACGAGTACCAACACCTCGGCGTACATGTTGGAGATGACCTGGGAGTAGCCGGGTTCCTCCAACGACGTATTCATGTCAGAGTACATGTCCTCGGCGAACAGGTCACGATGAACAGGTTCATAGCCAAAGTGCACTGGCGTATAGGACTTTTGCCATGCTTTCTCAGAGGAGATGTGGCGGCGGTACCGGAGCTCGCTGATGACGCAGCCCGAGACTCGCTTCTTCCTTCATGGCGTACAGATCTTTGTCCGATCCGGAGTCTGCAATGACGCAGTACAAGAACGGTCCTTCCTTCGAGAGGCACACCCACCATGGCGAACAAATCCTTGGCGTACAGGTCCACGATGTCGCCGGCGTACAGGCCACCGTTTGGCGCAGCACCAGCCCAAGGCGACGCGGCCTCTACAACTCCACCTTTCCACGGCCTCGTGAGGCGGCCCCCTTTGTCTTGGCGGACCGCCGAATACTCGGCGTCTAGCCGAGACGAGGTGCCAACCACCCCGGCCACGCCAATGTGAGCGCGCGTCAGTCTTTATAATGACGCCGGTCTCCCGAAACCATTACTCCCGCAAGGAGTAGCCCCTTGCATACCCAACGAAGCTATTGGTCGTCGAGAAGTCTGAGCCGAGTGCGACCAATGCTGCCCCAACCCCAACTACTCCAACGTCGCCAAGACCGACGAGGCACGACGGCGAGGGCGGGCGTGGCCACCGCTAAGGCCACGCTACATGCGGCGCGTGTACCGACAAGGACACGGGCTTTGCCGCCGCTCACACACGCCACCATCCTCATGCATGGAGAACGCGAAGCGAAGACGACCACACGACTTAATCGGAGGTATCATGTGGAGCAACCCGCGGAAGTAATTAACCGGGAGCCGTCCGAGTCCCCGGGAACCAGGAGACCACAATCGCCACAGTCAGGCTGGCCGCGCTAGTAGGCCACGGAGCGTACTTTTTGTTTACGGGATCTTGTAATTTTGTTTTCTCCAATGAGATTAATAAAATACTCGTTTCCCGCATCATTTTCTTTGTGTACTACGGTACACTGGCACGCCCGCATATTTACTTTTCCCTTTCCTGGCACAAGAGAGAAATACACTCCCCTTCCTTTCTCCCGGAGAGTTAGATATTTTCTCGTGTCATACAGGAGGGTAGGAGAACAAGCTCTTTGCTGAGTTGGGCACCAGCGTTGGGGTGGAGTTTTGCGAATGGGAAAACTTGTTCATCAAAAACCACATCACGAGAAACATATATACGACCAGAAGCGACGTCCAAGCATTTGTAACCTTTGTGAAGGCTACTATACCCCAAGAATATACAGTGTTTCGAACGAATCTCAAGCTTGTGTTTATTGAAAGGGCGTAGATTGGGCCAAACAGCACAACAAAAAATCTGAAGGAAGGTGTAGTTTGGTTTAGTGCCAAAAAGGCGTTCTAGTGGAGTTTGATTTTTGATGACCCTACTAGGAACACGATTGATAAGATAGACGGCCTAAGGAATGCCTCGTCCCAAAATTTCAAAGGAATATAAGCATGAGCAAGAAGTGAAAGGCCAACTTCCAAAATATGTCTATGTTTCTGATAAGTGGATCCATTTTGTTGATGAGCATGAGGACAAGATACATGCCGAGTGATACCAATGCGCTCAAAAAAAGAATGGAGTTTTTGGTATTCAACACCCCAATTGGTTTGCATAGCAAGGATCTTGAGATCAAAGAGACGTTCAACATGTTCAAAGAGATGATTTTTTTCAAACACACCAGATTTATTCTTAAGCAAATATATCCAACTGGACTTGCTAAAATCATCAATAAAACTCACATAATACTTTTATCTTCCTACAGAAACGAGTCGAGGACCCCAAACACCCGGAAAAATAAGCTCTAAAGGAGTTTTTGATTCACTAGTAAATCTAGAATAAGTTGATGGCTCTTGGCTGAAGGAAATATGCCCTAGAGGCAATAATAAAGTTATTATTTATTTCCTTATTTCATGATAAATGTTTATTATTCATGCTAGAATTGTATTAACCGGAAACAAGATACATGTGTGAATACATAGACAAACAGAGTGTCACTAGTATGCCTCTGCTTGACTAGCTCGTTGATCAAAGATGGTTATGTTTCCTAGCCATAGACATAAGTTGTCATTTGATTAACGGGATCACATCATTAGGAGAATGATGTGATTGACTTGACCCATTCCGTTAGCTTAGCACTTGATCGTTTAGTATTCTGCTATTGCTTTCTTCATGACTTATACATGTTCCTATGACTATGCGATTATGCAACTCCCGTTTACCGGAGGAACACTTTGTGTGCTACCAAACGTCACAACGTAACTGGGTGATTATAAAGGTGCTCTAAAGGTGTCTCCAAAGGTACTTGTTGGGTTGGCGTATTTCGAGATTAGAATTTGTCACTCTGATTGTCGGAGAGGTATCTCTGGGCCCACTCGGTAATGCACATCACTATAAGCCTTGCAAGCAATGCAACTAATGAGTTAGTTGTGGGATGATGTATTACGGAACGAGTAAAGAGACTTGCCGGTAACGAGATTGAACTAGGTATGGAGATACCGACGATCGAATCTCGGGCAAGTAACATACCGATGACAAAGGGACAACGTATGTTGTTATGCGGTTTGACCGATAAAGATCTTCGTAGAATATGTGGGAGCCAATATGAGCATCCAGGTTCCGCTATTGGTTATTGACCGGAGACGTGTCTCGGTCATGTCTACATAGTTCTCGAACCCGTAGGGTCCGCACGCTTAAAGTTCGATGACGGTTATATTATGAGTTTATGTGTTTTGATGTACCGAAGGTAGTTCGGAGTCCCGGATGTGATCACGGACATGACGAGGAGTCTCGAAATGGTCGAGACATGAAGATTGATATATTGGACGACTATATTCGGACACCGGAATGGTTCCGGGGGTTATCGGATATATACCGGAGTACCGGGGGTTACCGGAACCCCCCGGAGGTTATTGGGCCTCATGGGCCCAAGTGGTGGAAGAGGAGAGGCGGCCAAGGGGCAGCCGCGCGCCCCTCCCCCCTCCCAAGTCCGAATTGGACAAGGAGGGGGGGCGGCGCCCCCCTTTCCTTTTCCCCCTATCTCTCTTTCCCTCTCCTCTCCTACTCCAACATGGAAGAGGGGAGTCCTACTCCCGGTGGGAGTAGGACTCCTCATGGGGCGCGCCAAGGGTGGCCGGCCCCCTCTCCCTCCTCCACTCCTTTATATACGGGGAGGGAGGCACCCCCTAGAGACACAACAATTGATCCCTTGGATCTCTTAGCCGTGTGTGGTGCCCTCCTCCACCATAATCCACCTCGATAATATCGTAGCGGTGCTTAGGCGAAGCCCTGCGTCGGTAGAACATCATCATCGTCACCACGCCGTCGTGCTGACGTGTAGGATCGGAAGTATGTCTATAGGGGGGTGATTAGACTACTTGATCAAATAAAAATCTAGCCTTTTCCCAATTTTAGTTCTTGGCAGATTTTAGCAACATAGCACAAATCAAGCAATCAACCTACACATGCAATTCTAAGAGTATAGCAGCGGAATGTAAAACAATTGCATATGAAGGTAAAGGGATGAGTTTGAGGGAGCAAACGCAATGTTGACATGGAGATTTTTTATCCGTGGTTACGATAGGTGGTGCTATCGTACATCCACGTTGATGGAGACTTCAACCCACGAAGGGTAACGGTTGCGCGAGTCCACGGAGGGCTCCACCCACAAAGGGTCCACGAAGAAGCAACCTTGTCTATCCCACCATGGTCGTCGCCCATGAAGGACTTGCCTCACTAGGGTAGATCTTCACGAAGTAGGCGATCTCCTTGCCCTTACAAACTCCTTGGTTCAACTCCACAATCTTGTCGGAGGCTCCCAAGTGACACCTAGCCAATCTAGGAGACACCACTCTCCAAGAAGTAACAAATGGTGTGTTGATGATGAACTCCTTGCTCTTGTGCTTCAAATGATAGTCTCCCCAACACTCAACTCTCTCTCATAGGATTGGATTTGGTAGAAAGAAGATTTGAGTGGAAAGCAACTTGGGGAAGGCTAGAGATCTAGATTTATGTGGTTGGAATGGAATATCTTGACCTCAACACAAGTGTAGGTGGTTCTCTCTCAGAAAATATGTATTGGAAGTGTAGGCATGTTTTGATGGCTCTCTCCACGAATGAAGAGTGGGTGGAGGGGTATATATAGCCTCCACACAAAATCTAACCGTTACACACAAATCACCAAACTCGGTGGGACCGAATCATTAAACTCGGTTGGAACGATTCAGTTCAAAATGTGAATGTTAGGATTCTCGGTGGGACCGACATGTCAACTCGGTGGGACCAATGTCATTAGGGTTAGGGCATAACGTAATCTCGGTGAGACCGATTACACAAACTCGGTGAGACCTACACAAACTCGGTGAGACCGATTTTGGTAATAGCCAAATAGAGAGTTGGTCAAGCAAACTCGGTGGGACCGATTCGCTCATCTCGGTTGGACCGAAACGTTACGAAAAGGAAACAGAGAGTTTGCATTGCAATCTCGGTGGGACCGATCGCTCATCTCGGTTTGACCGAAACTTTACGAAGGGAAACAGAGAGTTTGCAACCCCATCTCGGTGAGACCGAGATCCCTATCGGTGAGACTGAATTGCTTAGGGTTTCTGGCAGTGGCTATGTCAACTGAACTCGGTGGCTCCGGATGTGAAACTTCGGTGGGGCCGAGTTGGACTTTTTGGTTTAGGACATATGTGGATATGAGAAAGTAGTGGAGGGTTTTGGAGCATATCACTAAGCATTTTGAGCAAGAATCTCATTAAGCAACACCTCATCCCTTCTTATTAGTATTGGCTTTTCCTATAGACTCAATGTGATCTTGGATCACTAAAATAGAAAATGTAGAGTCTTGTGCTTTGAGCTTGAACCAATCTTTTGTCCTTAGCATTTTGAAGGGTCCACTTTCTAATCCATGCCATGCCAATCATTGATCTTTCCTGAAATATTTATCTTGGAATAACATTAGCTCAATGAGCTATATGTTGTTAGGAATTACGAAAACCACCCAGGGATAGTTGCACTTTCAATCTCCCCCTTTTTGGTAATTGATGACAACATATAGATCAAAGCTTCGACAAATGATAAATAAGATTGAAAAACATCGTCGCTTTGAGAAGTATGTGATAAGCAAGAGCTCCCCCTAAATTTGTGCATTATTTAAGATTTGCTTTTGAATGCAAATGCACAATCGATTAGGATCATGGGTTACTCTTCCATGTCACATACATCTTGGTGGAGCACTCAAAATGATAGAGATTAAAAGCATGTACTCATCACCAAGCAAAGTGAATGATCATAATAGGATATGAAAGATAGCATTATCCAACAAGCATTAAGGGTAGCATATGATCAAACACTTGAATAAGTATCTCACAAGTTTCAAACCAACCAAAAAGAGTGCAAAGAGAGATAAAAACTAACACTCTCTCTCTCGAAGCAGTTTCAAACCAACCAAAAAGAGTGCAAAGAGAGATAAAAACCAACACTCTCTCTCTCTCGAAGCCTATGATCTATACATTTTTCTCCCCCTTTGGCAACAAGTTATCAAAAAGTTTGAAAATGCATAGTGCTAAACGACTCTCAGGCTTGATCTTCGGGAGGTGGTGTTGAGAGAACGCCAAGGACGAAAGCTTCTGATGAAGTGGCTGGAGCTGGTGGAGTAGCTGCTGGAGTTGGAACTGGAGCTGTAGCTGCTGGTGCTGATGCTGTAGCTCTAGTGTCTGGCACTGGCACTGCAGCAGATCTCTGTCCTATGGGCACTCTAGCAAATGCATCTGTGGTAGACTTTCCCTTCTTCTCCTCTGCTTCCTCCTGAAGTTTCTCAACTGCAGTTTGGATCTCTATGATCTTGACATCAAGGTCATAGAATTTTGTCTCAACAATCCTTTCCAAGCTCTCCTGGTTCTTGGTCAGGGTGGCCAGGCCCTGCTCAATCCTCAGAGTGGATTGGATCAGATATCCAAGCTGGTCTTGCTTGCTCTTCAAGAAGACCTGAGATGCCTCTTCCACAGTTGGCATCTTTGCAGCCTTCTCAGCTTTAGCTTTGGCTTTCTTCTCTTGTGCTTGCACAGATGATGGTTCATTCTCAGTCATGACAACTGTGTTGTCCTCAAATTCAGGATAGATGGGTAGATTCTCCTTGTCCAAGATGTACTTGCCTTTGCCCATCTTTGAGTTGATGAGCTCCTGGATGTGTGGGGCATATCCACAACTTCTCTTCTGATCAGCTGCAGTCATCTTGATTGTTTCCACAATCAGGCTCATAACCTTGAACTTTTGTGGGACATCAAATATGTGCAGCAAGTTGATAGCATGTCCTCTGATCATCTTGTGATCACCTGACTTGGGTAGAAGTGTGTGCCTCAGAATCCAATTGATTGTTGGCAGACCAGACAACAAATAGTGTACAGATCCAAACTTATGTGTGTCCAAAGCAGCATCAGGGATCTCTTTGTACATATTGGCCATAGAGTTGTGGTCTTTCTTCTTCTTGGCATAGACATCCAAGTCATCCTCATGTTCCTCAGGAGCATTTATGAGTTTGGCCCATTCTTCAACTGTAGACTGGTACCTAGTACCCTTAGACATCCACACAATCCTTCCATCTGGATAGAAGTGTGAAGTGGAGTAAAATTGCATAATGAGCTCATCATTCCACTTCGTGAACTTCTGAGCCACAAACTCATCAACTCCACATGCCTTGACGCTGTCATATACACCAGGGAAGTGATCCTCATTTTCCTTAATGAATTTCCGATCAACCCATCTCATGTCACACACTATGGGCTTCTTGTCAAGTAAAACAGTCTCATAGAAGTCCTGCTGTTCCTTAGTGTGGAATCTGTAGTCCACAGCAGTCCTTCTCCTGGTGGCATATGGATCAGACTCTCTCCATAGCCTCAATCCTGAATCCTTCCTGATTTTCATGTTCTCTGCAACTGGGTGTGCATCATTGTGATAAGGGATCTTGGGCTTCAGCTTCCTCAAAACAACAGAATCATCTTCCTCTTCTTCTTCAGCAGCTTGAGGCACTGGGGCCTTGTTCTTCTCCTCAGTAGGGATGTTCCTGGTGCTCCTCTTGGATTTTGGCTTTGGAGCTGGAGCAGCAGTCTTAGGAGCAGTTTTGGGCTTAGATGGAGCAGCCCCTGCCTTAATTGCATCTCCCATAAGCTTTTGAGCTTTGGGTGCTGGTGCTGCATCCTCTTCCTCTTCCTCTTCTTCAGAATCTCTCATCATTGAAGGTTTACCAATAACTCTGGCAATGGTCTTCTTGGCCCTTTCTTTCCTCTTCTTACCATCTCCAGTTTCCTTGGGTTCAAAAGTGAACTCCATTGTTTCTCCTGTGGCAACTTTCCTTGGCTTAGACATGGGCTGTCTTCTTGCTGGACCTGGCTTAGTTGCAGCAGCTGAACCATACTCTTTCTTCAGCACTTTCTTCTTAGAAGTGGCTTCATCTTCAACAGCCACATAATCTTCATCTTCAGAGTCAGAAGTCCTCTTCTTCCTTGTTCTGGTAGCAGCCTTTGGCAGATTGCTTGGAGTGCTCCTGCTGCCTTCATCATAACTGCTAGAGGGACTAGTGCCCTCACTTAACTGAACCTGTTCCTCTGACTTGTTCTGGCTGTCACTTTGGTCAGACATCTTGCAAGTACAGTGTCCGCAGACCCTGTGAATAGGTTATAGATGAGGTAGAGTAGATGAGCATCACAAAGTGCAGGAGTTTTTGCAAAACAGATGACTTAAAAACTTAGTTTTAGTTCTTCACAGAAAGCATTTCGGATCTACCAATTTGTAAACTCGGTGATACCGAAGCAACTTTTGGAACCTGAACTAGTGAACTCGGTCAGACCGAGTCACAGTTTGGTGGTACCGAGACTGCTAGGGTTTCACAGAAAATCAAACTCGGTCACACCGATTTGCAATTTTCGGTCGGACCGAAAATGCGTGTCCTCTGGCGTAAGCCAAAATCGGTGAGACCGATTTCTACAACTCGGTCGGTCCGAGATGAATTCGGCGGAGACCTAACCCTAAATTTTCAAATCAAAACTAATCTACGGGACGTTTTCGCTGGACAGGATGATTTCAATTATGGCAAGAAACATGGCAAAGCAATGTGCTAAGAATCGGAGTTAAAGATTAGCACAATGATCAAGTCCGTACCCTAGTGCGGCGACGAACTTGCTACGGCGGCAACGGCGGAGAATATTTCCGTTGACGGCGGCGGAGACCAGCGGCGGGAGGTCGCCGGTGACGAGAGGATGATCCGGAGACCAGAGGAGGCTGAGTAGGTTACGCGCGGGCGAAGGGGTTCGGAGAAATTTCCAAATTTTGACCCAGCGGTATATATAACTTGACCCTGTCGGTGTGACCGAGTGGAACGACTCGGTGGCACCGAGATGCAAAACTGCAAGCAGTTACTGCAACTCGGTGTGACCGAAAAGTTCTAATCGGTTGCACCGAGATTGAAAACCCTAGATCAACTTGGTAACTCGGTAGGACCGAAAAGGATGAATCGGTCAGACCGAGATGCACAAAGAGGTTTTGGAGGTTTAAGTCTATGACGAATCGGGATCTCCGAGTGCTCCTCACACAGAGTGGTTCGAATCTGACTTGATCAAACTTTGTGATGTAGCATGAATAGAGTTTGAGACGAGAAAAGCATAGATAGCTAGAGGGTGTTCTTAGGCATTCTTGTCCATCCATTTGGCAAAAGAGAAAGAGCCAAACAATCATAGCAACAAATGGATGTCCTCGAATGAGTATAATATGCATCCAACATGCTCACACAATTAAAATGGAAAATGAAATATGTGACAAAGCATGCACAAACACTCTAGCATCTATCAAGCAATTTGGCGATGACTAGGTCATCTATATATGAGTATATTGACTTAGGAGTCAAATGAGAACATTTGATCATAAGTCATACTCATCGTTTAAGCACAAGTGGGGTTACCACTTTTACATAAAGCATTGTTGTGTTCACATCATTAGAGTTGCTTTAGCTCATTGATTTGAGTAAAGCTCCCCCTAGATGTGATATCCCCCCTAAAGGGAATGAACTAACCTTGGGTTTTGTCAATGATGACTTCATGTAGGTGTTGAAGATGTAGATGCTCAATGTTGATGTAGATCATTTGGAGCAATCCTTTGGAGTGAGTTGCACTTTCAATACCTACACGGGTTAGTCCCATAAGGAACAAACACGGATATCCATAGACATAGAGTGACGCATACACAAGATGATGTCCATGAAGTCATTAGGTTACCTTGTCCCTTGTCTTACCAACAAGAGGGTTTGTGACTCCTTGAACTAGTGCAAGATATGGAAGTTGTTTGCACTTGTCCTTGCCAAAATGATAGGAGTGAAGTATGTTGGCGGAGTCACCCTCAAGAACTCTCTAGTTCTTCTTCTTCTAGATCCACACCATCTTGATGGGAACCCTTGGAGTCGTAGTTGTACTTGATGAAGTGGAACTTGATGTAGTCTTGGGAACCACTTGACCAAGGCCTTAGGTGCTTCTTCAAATGCATCAATTTCCTCTTGAAGCTTATCCTTGCCTTTTTGCTTGTGGTCTTGTGGTGGAAGATCATCTTGAGCTTGTGTTCCTTTGAAAGAAGTAGGATCATACTTCTCTTGTTGAGGAACAAACTTCGTCTTGGGGTATTGATCTTCTTCCCACTCAACTCCATTGGCATCAAACTTTCGTTCGAAACCAACACCTTGATTCTTCCGGTGTCTTCCTTGCATGCACACAATTTCCTCAAATTGCTTACTTCCGGCAAGACTCTTGTAAACACCTTTCTCTATGATTCCCTTCAATAAGCTATTTTCTTGCTCAAGTGTAACTTGGCTAAGAGAATCATTAGTGGAATCAAGAGAACTACTAGAAGCATCAACATTGGGTTTAGCATGATTGTTGTTACTACTAGATGAAGAATCTTTCGTGTTCTTGTTGCTAGATTTAACTTGTGGCATGTAAGTAGACAAGAGTAAACGCTTGGCAATGTAAGAAGAACTTTTCTTGCAAAGATCATCATTGATTGCCTTTAAAAACTCATGCTCTTGCTCAAGGTTGAGCCTTTCAAAGCGTAGCTTATCATGAGTCTTTAAAAGTTCTCGATGATTTTCCAAGGTAGTTTCATGAGCTAACTTAAGAGTGTTTAGTTCTTGAGTTAGACGCTCAATCTCCTTCTTATCATCATCATTCGTTTTATCTTGATTAGCATGATTAATTGACGTTTCATCATAGATTTCATCACTAGAGTTGTCAACAAGTAAATCATCATCACCTAGGAAATCATCTTCATCACTATTGAAATCAACATACTCGGGATGTGTTACCTTTGGACCTTTGGCCATGAAGCATCTTCCAATTCCTTCATTTGGTGAGTCAAATATGTCATAGGAGTTGGTTGACACAAGTGCTAGACCGGAACACCTTCATCTTGAGTATATTCGGAGTCGGAGTGATAACTTCTTTCGGAGTGATTGTCGGAGTCGGACTCGGATACCCATTCACCAACATGAGCTTGATGTCTTCTTTTTGTGTAGCTCCTTGATGACTTTTCCTTTCTTTCCGATTCCTTGCTTCTCCGAGAGGGTCTTCGTTCATAACGATCATCTCTACTCCTCCTTTCTCTTGGTGGTGATTCTTCTCTTCTACTTCTTCTTTTGGGAGAATCTTCTCTTCTTTTGTAGGGGGGCCGTACACTCATTGGAGTAGTGTCTGGGTCTTCCACAATTGTAGCAATTATGCTCACGACTAGAATATCTTTTGTCATTGTAGGACCTTGACTTGGAACTTCTTTCTTTGCTTCTACTCTTGTAGAACTTGTTGAAGTTCTTTACCATTAGGCTCAATTCTTCATTGAAGTTTTGTTTCTCACTTGAAGATGTGGGAGTATCACATGAGGCTTTGTAAGCACCACTTGACTTGTTGTGAAGCTCTTCCTTATCCTTGAGTGACATCTCATGAGCAACAATTCTTCCAATGACTTCCGTTGGCTTGAGATCTTTGTAATTGGGCATCATTTGGATCAATGTGCACACAGTATCATACTTTCCATCCAAGGCTCTTAGGATCTTTTTTATGATGAATTTGTCGGTCATCTCTTCACTTCCTAAGCCGGCAATCTCATTTGTGATGAGAGCAAGCCTAGAGTACATTTCAGTG
The DNA here is from genome assembly GCF_018294505.1 of Triticum aestivum. Lineage (NCBI taxonomy): Eukaryota > Viridiplantae > Streptophyta > Magnoliopsida > Poales > Poaceae > Triticum > Triticum aestivum. The sequence goes on along the minus strand of NC_057799.1, from coordinate 384,639,627 downwards.
ACACCTTCACCATCCTTCATTTTGAACTTGTCAAGTTGACTTTGAAGCACATCCAATTTGGATTCCTTGACGGAGTCGGTACCTTCGTGCATATCAATCAAAGTATCCCAAATTTCCTTTGCATTCTCAAGACGGCTGATTTTGTTAAATTCTTCGGGGCACAATCCGTTGAAGAGAATATCGCAAGCTTGAGCATTGTATTGTAGATTCTTCAACTCTTCCGTGGTAGCTTCACGGTTCGGTTCTCTCCCATCAAAGAATTCACCTTGCAAGCCAATACACACAATAGCCCAAACGGCGGGGTTATGTCCAAGAATATGCATTTTCATCTTATGCTTCCAACTAGCAAAATTAGTGCCATCAAAGTAAGGACCTCTACGATGGTAATTTCCCTCGCTAGACGCCATACTCTCCTAGGTTGTGAAACCAAGGCTATGACCACCAAAAGCTATGGAAATCAAAGCAAATGGAGAACAAAGCTCTGATACCACTTGTAGGATCGGAAGTATGTCTAGAGGGGGGGTGATTAGACTACTTGATCAAATAAAAATCTAGCCTTTTCCCAATTTTAGTTCTTGGCATATTTGAGCAACATAGCACAAATCAAGCAATCAACCTACACATGCAATTCTAAGAGTATAACAGCGGAATGTAAAACAATTGCATATGAAGGTAAAGGGATGAGTTTGAGGGAGCAAACACAATGTTGACACGGAGAATTTTTATCCGTGGTTCCGATAGGTGGTGCTATCGTACATCCATGTTGATGGAGACTTCAACCCACGAAGGGTAACGGTTGCGCGAGTCCACGGAGGGCTCCACCCACAAAGGGTCCACGAAGAAGCAACCTTGTCTATCCCACCATGGTCGTCGCTCACGAAGGACTTGCCTCACTAGGGTAGATCTTCACAAAGTAGGCGATCTCCTTGCCCTTACAAACTCCTTGGTTCAACTCCACAATCTTGTCGGAGGCTCCCAAGTGACACCTAGCCAATCTAGGAGACACCACTCTCCAAGAAGTAACAAATGGTGTGTTGATGATGAACTCCTTGCTCTTGTGCTTCAAATGATAGTCTCCCCAACACTCAACTCTCTCTCATAGGATTGGATTTGGTAGAAAGAAGATTTGAGTGGAAAGCAACTTGGAGAGGGCTAGAGATCTAGATTTATGTGGTTGGAATGGAATATCTTGACCTCAACACAAGTGTAGGTGGTTCTCTCTCAAAAAATATGTATTGGAAGTGTAGGCATGTTCTGATGGCTCTCTCCACGAATGAAGAGTGGGTGGAGGGGTATATATAGCCTCCACACAAAATCTAACCGTTACACACAAAATCACCAAACTCGGTGGGACCGAATCATTAAACTCGGTTGGACCGATTTAGTTCAAAATGTGAACGTTAGGATTCTCGATGGGACCGACATGTCAACTTGGTGGGACCGATGTCATTAGGGTTAAGGCATAACGTAATCTCGGTGAGACCGATTACACAAACTCGGTGAGACCGATTTTGGTAATAGCCAAACAGAGAGTTGGTCAGGCAAACTCGGTGGGACCGGTTCGCTCATCTCGGTTGGACTGAAACGTTACGAAAAGGAAAAAGAGAGTTTGCATTGCAATCTCGGTGGGACCGATCGCTCATCTCGGTTTGACCGAAACGTTACGAAGGGAAACAGAGAGTTTGCAACCCCATCTCGGTGAGACCGAGATCCCTATCGGTGAGACCAAATTGATTAGGGTTTCTGGCAGTGGCTATGTCAACTGAACTCGGTGGCTCCGGATGTGAAACTTCGGTGGGGCCGAGTTGGACTTTTTGGTTTAGGACATATGTGGATATGAGAAAATAGTGGAGGGTTTTGGAGCATATCACTAAGCATTTTGAGCAAGAATCTCATTAAGCAACACCTCATCCCTTCTTATTAGTATTGGCTTTTCCTATAGACTCAATGTGATCTTGGATCACTAAAATAGAAAATGTAGAGTCTTGTGCTTTGAGCTTGAGCCAATCTTTTGTCCTTAGCATTTTGAAGGGTCCACTTTCTAATCCATGCCATGCCAATCATTGAGCTTTCCTGAAATATTTATCTTGGAATAACATTAGCTCAATGAGCTATATGTTGTTAGGAATTACCAAAACCACCCAGGGATAGTTGCACTTTCATGAGGGAACTCTCCCTCAAAGCTCGGCTGGATCGGAGTTCGAGGGACGTCATCGAGTTGAACGTGTGCAGAACTCGTAGGTGTCGTGCGTTCGGTACTTGATCGGTCAGATCGTGAAGACGTACGACTACATCAACCGCGTTGTGCTAACGCTTCCGCTTTCGGTCTACGAGGGTACGTGGACAACACTCTCCCCTCTCGTTGCTATGCATCACCATAATCCTGTGTGTGCGTAGGAAAATTTTGAAATTACTACGTTCCCCAACAGTGGCATCCGAGCCAGGTTTTATGCGTAGATGTTATATGCACGAGTAGAACACAAGTGAGTTGTGGGCGATACAAGTCATACTGCTTACCAGCATGTCATACTTTGGTTCGGCGGTATTGTTGGATGAAGCGGCCCGGACCGACATTACGCGTACGCTTACGCGAGACTGGTTCTACCGACGTGCTTTGCACACAGGTGCCTGGCGGGTGTCAGTTTCTCCAACTTTAGTTGAACCGAGTGTGGCTACGCCCGGTCCTTGAGAAGGTTAAAACAACACTAACTTGACGAACTATCGCTGTGGTTTTGATGCGTAGGTAAGAACGGTTCTTGCTCAGCCCGTAGCAGCCACGTAAAACTTGCAACAACAAAGTAGAGGGCGTCTAACTTGTTTTTCCAGGGCATGTTGTGATGTGATATGGTCAAGACATGATGCTATATTTTATTGTATGAGATGATCATGTTTTGTAACAGAGTTATCGACAACTGGCAGGAGCCATATGGTTGTCGCTTTATTGTATGCAATGCAATCGCCCTGTAATGCTTTACTTTATCACTAAGTGGTAGCGATAGTCGTAGAAGCATAAGTTGGCGAGATGACAATGATGCTACGATGGAGATCAAGGTGTCGCTCCGGTGACGATGGTGATCATGACGGTGCTTCGGAGATGGAGATCACAAGCACAAGATGATGATGGCCATATCATATCATTTATATTGATTGCATGTGATGTTTATCTTTTATGCATCTTATCTTGCTTTGATTGACGGTAGCATTATAAGATGATCTCTCACTAAATTATCAAGGTACAAGTGTTCTCCCTGAGTATGCACCGTTGCGAAAGTTTTTCGTGCTGAGACACCACGTGATGATCAGGTGTGATAGGCTCTACGTTCAAATACAACGGGTGCAAAACAGTTGCACACGCGGAATACTCAGGTTAAACTTGACGAGCCTAGCATATGCAGATATGGCCTCGGAACACGGAGACCGAAAGGTCGAGCATGAATCATATAGTAGATATGATCAACATAGTGATGTTCACCATTGAAACTACTCCATCTCACGTGATGATCGGACATGGTTTAGTTGATTTGGATCACGTGATCGCTTAGAGGATTAGAGGGATGTCTATCTAAGTGGGAGTTCTTAAGTAATATGATTAATTGAACTTAAATTTATCATGAACTTAGTACCTGATAGTATTTTGCTTGTCTATGTTGATTGTAGATAGATGGCCCGTGCTGTTGTTCCGTTGAATTTTAATGCGTTCCTTGAGAAAGCAAAGTTGAAAGATGATGGTAGCAATTACACGGACTGGGTCCGTAACTTGAGGATTATCCTCATTGCTGCACAGAAGAATTACGTCCTGGAAGCACCGCTGGGTGCCAGACCTGCTGCAGGAGCAACACCAGATGTTATGAACGTCTGGCAGAGCAAAGCTGATGACTACTCGATAGTTCAGTGTGCCATGCTTTACGGCTTAGAACCGGGACTTCAACGATGTTTTGAACGTCATGGAGCATATGAGATGTTCCAGGAGTTGAAGTTAATATTTCAAGCAAATGGCCGGATTGAGAGATATGAAGTCTCCAATAAGTTCTACAGCTGTAAGATGGAGGAGAATAGTTCTGTCAGTGAGCATATACTCAGAATGTCTGGGTATAAAAATCACTTAATTCAACTAGGAGTTAATCTTCCGGATGATAGCATCATTGACAGAATTCTTCAATCACTGCCACGAAGCTACAAGAGCTTCGTGATGAACTATAACATGCAAGGGATGGATAAGACGATTCCCGAGCTCTTCGCAATGCTAAAGGCTGCGGAGGTAGAAATCAAGAAGGAGCATCAAGTGTTGATGGTCAACAAGACCACCAGTTTCAAGAAAAAGGGCAAAGGGAAGAAGAAGGGGAACTTCAAGAAGAACAACAAACAAGTTGCTGCTCAGGAGAAGAAACCCAAGTCTGGACCTAAGCCTGAGACTGAGTGCTTCTACTGCAAAAGACTGGTCACTAGAAGCGGAACTGCCCCAAGTATTTGGTGGATAAAAAGGATGGCAAAGTGAACAAAGCTATATTTGATATACATGTTATTGATGTGTACTTTACTAGTGTTTATAGCAACCCCTTGGTATTTGATACTGGTTCAGTTGCTAAGAGTAGTAACTCGAAACGGGAGTTGCAGAATGAACAGAGACTAGTTAAGGGTGAAGTGACGATGTGTATTGGAAGTGGTTCCAAGATTGATATGATCATCATCGCACACTCCCTATACTTTTGGGATTAGTGTTGAACCTAAAATAAATGTTATTTAGTGTTTGCGTTGAGCATGAATATGATTGGATCATGTTTATTGCAATGCGGTTATTCAGGTAAGCTAGAGAATAATTGTTGTTCTGTTTGCATGAATAAAACCTTCTATGGTCATACACCCAATGAAAATGGTTTGTTGGATCTCGATCATGGTTATACACATTTTCATAATATTGAAGCCAAAAGATGCAAAGTTAATAATGATAGTGCAACTTATTTGTGGCACTGCCGTTTAGGTCATATTGGTGTAAAGCACATGAAGAAACTCCATGCTAATGGACTTTTGGAATCACTTGATTATGAATCACTTGATGCTTGCGAACCATGCCTCATGGGCAAGATGACTAAGACTCCATTCTCCGGAACAATGGAGCGAGCAACAGATTTGTTGGAAATCATACATACTGATGTATGTGGTCCGATGAATGTTGAGGCTCGTGGCGGGTATCGTTATTTTCTCACCTTCACAGATGATTTGAGCAGATATGGGTATATCTACTTAATGAAACATAAGTCTGAAACATTTGAAAAGTTCAGAGAATTTCAGAGTGAAGTGGAAAATCATCGTAACAAGAAAGTAAAGTTTCTATGATCTGATCATGGAGAAGAATATTTGAGTTACGAGTTTGGTCTACATTTGAAACAATGCGGAATAGTTTCGCAACTCATGCCACCCGGAACACCACAGCGTAATGGTGTGTCCGAACGTCGTAATCGTACTTTACTAGATATGGTGCGATCTATGATGTCTCTTACTGATTTACCGCTATCATTTTGAGGTTATGCTTTAGAGACGGCTGCATTCACGTTAAATAGGGCACCATCGAAATCCGTTGAGACGACGCCTTATGAACTATGGTTTGGCAAGAAACCAAAGTTGTTGTTTCTTAAAGTTTGGGGCTACGATGCTTATGTGAAAAAGTTTCAACTTGATAAGCTTGAACCCAAATCGGAGAAGTGCTTCTTCATAGGATACCCAAAATGCTTCTTTGTGTTCTTGTGGACCTCCGTCTGCGTGTGTGTGCGCGCTTTGTTAAACCTTGTTGGATGCTTGGCCTGGGCGGTTTGCTTTATAATATAAAGCGGGGCGAAAGCCTTTTTCGGTAATGGGTTAACAAAATCAGAAAACCGTTCCAGTTTTCAGCTCAGATGAATTGACAGCGGGATGCTATCTCTAGGTGCATACGATACTGAATTTTGAGCATTTGCACAGGAAAACCAGCAGCTTGAAATCTCTTGAACAAACTTGTTCCATACCTAATGGATATATTAGTATTGTGTTAGCATTGTAACGCACTAACAGCGTGAATTAATTAAATAAAATAAGGAGACATCTTACCCTAACTCCTGAGCAGTCGATGAAATTACAGTTGCTGGCAACTGAACTGGGTCGCCAACCTGACACAAATATCAAAAGAGATAGTGAGGTTACAAGGTCACCATGGTTAGCAGAATACTCAAGGTATTCATGTATCAAGATATCAACAGAGTTCAGAAGATATCAAGCAAAATGCGCACGTAAACACACGAGCATACAAAGAGTTCAGAGTTCAGAAGATATCAAGCAAAATTTCTACAGAACCTAAGCCAGTGAAATGATTTTAAATTTAATCCACAAGGACAATTAGAATAATGACCTGTGTATGATCCTGCTGTTTAGTAAATTAAGTAATTACATAGTAGTATAGTGAGAAACGCTTAACACGTTGACAAGGAAAAGGTAAATAACTGAGTAAAAGATCTGCGTAAATCATCTGAGAAAAGTAGATGGCATACAAGAAAAACTTGTCTGCATCCATGAACCAGGGGTACAAGAGTCGTTGGTTCTACCTGAAAAAAAGAGGAACACAAATTCAGAAGTATTTCGCAAAACATGATTGTATTAACACCATTAGACAGACAATATGCACAAAAATATACTCACAGCTTGCATGGCTTCATCAATTATAACAACATCAAAACCACGAGTCATCCTGGTGAGAATGGCTGATCCACTGAAACTGAGGGTAGAAAATACCTACGAATTTTCCTTCAAAGTGAGAATAACATTTTGAAATATTATTAGTGAATATTGATGACAAAAGATGTGCGTACAATAGCTGCTTCGTCAAGAATAGAAGTGTCGGAGTAAATGGCCACGGATAGCCTAACCGACTCCTCCTGGCTCTTTGAAAAATTAGCAGGCCGATCGAGCCTTCAAGCATCCAGAGCACGGGGCCGCCTTCTTCTGGCCGGCTATCACCAAGGCCGACTACCAGAAGGCAACCCGGCCTCAAAAACCTTCCCGAAGAGAGCTACGAGATGGCCGACTCCAGGAAGCCGGCCCCAAGAGGACCGACTCCCAGAAGCCGGCCATGAAGAAGGCCGACTCCCAGAAGCCGGCCAATACTGCACCCGCCAGGGCTACACCCACATAACGGTGATAAGACGGGGCATGGCCGCAGTACAGCCTGCCACCCCCGAATCCCGGAGCATGCATGGCCACAGTGCGCCGTACGGGTCAGCCATCCCCCGTCCGGCGCGGCACTGTAGCCATGTTGACCACGATGTCACCCACGACAGGCGCCAGTACGGCCCGCGGGCGGCGGGCCCCTTCAGCCAGAGAGACGCTCGAAGGCGGCCCGGCCTCCCCTAGTCGGCCTAGGGCGTAGCCGGCTCCCAATATCCGGCTACCTCCCTCCCTCGAAGTATGTGCATCATTAAGGAGACAAGACGAGGTGATGCTACAGTGAGAGCCCACCAGGCGGAGGCATTGTAGCCACGCTTACCTCGACAAAGCCCTCGTCATCAGGGGTGAGGCAACAGTAACCAGCCGCCGACAAGGCCCCCAGGCGGTGGGGCTAGCCTGTCGGCCAAGAGGCCGGCAGCCGGCGGGATCCACCAGTTGGCGGGCCCCAACGGCCGGCGGAGAAGCCGGCGAGCACAGACACTGACGGCTGGGACCCGCACCCAGCCGGATTACCATTGTACCCCTGGGGGGTAGGCCTATATAAACCCCCGGGGCACCCATGCAAAGGGTGGATCTCTAAGATAGTTTTAGCCACCACATAGAGGGAAGAGGAGAGCTAGCCTTGCCTTTCTTCCTCCTCGAGCCAAACAGCTCAAGGAGCACTTGTAGCTACTTGTGTTGATCTAGTGATCATGCGGAGACCCCGCAGAGCAGGACTAGGGGTGTTATCTCCACGGAGAGCCCCAAACCTGGGTAAGATTCGCCGGCGTGCATGTCTTCGCCTTATCCCGTTTCCAGGCACTGGCAATGTCTTACTGGCTCCCACAATGATAAGCCACCCGTTGGCATATGTCGCACCTACCACCCGACATTTGGCGCCCACCGTGGGGCCAGGTGCACCGTCGTCCGGAGACCTGTTCTGGACGGGAACCCTTTTCCTCCCCCGCGAGCGTAGCCAGCCTGCTACGCCCGATGGCGCTTGCCCTGACGCGCTGCAAGGCGTCGACGACGCCTGCGCGGCGAGCTGCCTCGCCGATCTTCTTGGCGAGACTCGCATCTCAGACGAGCCAGCGTCTGACGCGGGCACAGACTACCCCGAGAGCCGCCTTGTCAGCCTCCTCGACCAGCTTCACGTCTCCAGCGAGCTTGCTGTAGACTTGGAGTCGGTCGGCTCCACCGACCCGATGCTTGTCGACTCCGACACGGCATCGCTTGACGCCTTCCCCACCAACGTGGTGATCATCGACGACCCTCTCCCTCGAGCCGACAGTGGCAGCATCGCTGTCACTGAGGTGCTGGTCATCAGCCACGGCGCCGCCTCGGACGAGAACGCCCACGACGCCCTACAAGCGGCGCTGCACGACTTATCCGTCCCCATCTCGGACAACGCCGACGCCGAGACTCTGGAGGCACGCCGCCTCGCCCTCATCGCGGAGGGCCAGAAGATAGCATCCATGAGACGCCTCACCGAGGCTCACCAGTGTGAAGTCGACTGCGCCGCCTTTGGTATGCCGCCTCCTGCCGGGCCGAGCTGAGCCGGCCTGGTCAAGAAGCGCGGCACGGCCATCGCCAGCATGCTGGGAGCAGACCGCCCAGTCTACGCCACGCCACTCAAGAATCTGCATGCCGCTCAGACGGCCGTAGACGAGCTGAACGGGCTGGGGGCTAATGAGCTCCCCTACATGACTAGACGCATCCAGCAACTGATCGACGCGGCCGCAGAACGGCATGAAGCCGGTGCCCGCGCTGAGAGTCCTCCCCCACGCCGCGACATCCCGGACGCCGACTGTAAGCGGCGCCCGCGCAAGAAAAGACAAGGAGCCGGCTGCTAGCCGCAGCCGGACTCGGGTCACCATTGAGCGCGACGCAGAAGGCCGCCCCCGAACGGTGGAACGACAAGGCAATCCGCCTCCCCCCCGCCTCGTGGGGAGAGATATCCCACCCCGCCGCCTGTCACGCATCCGACTCTCGGCGGCCGACTAGGCCACCGCGAAGGAGTCGGCGAGAATGATGCCCGCCACCGGATCGACCGCCTAGCGCGATCCCTGGCGCTAGAAGAAGATGATGCCGGCCCGCCTTGCTTTGGCCCCCGCATCCGCGACGAGCCCTTCCCCAAAGGGTTCTCACTCCCAAGAGACAAGCGCGTTGCCGTGAAGTACGTCCCTCTCATGCTTCAAGGCACGGCACGCACCTGGCTGAACAGCCTCAAGCCCTACAGCGTCAACAGCTTGCTAGACTTCACGGAAGTCTTCGTCCGCAACTTCACCAGCACATACAAGCGGCCTCCCAAGCCCCGCCAGCTCTCCTTATGCGTCCAAGGGCCCGGCGAATCGACTCGCGACTACCTCACGCCTTGGGCTGAGCTCCGCAACTCTTGCGAGGGGGTGCACGAGGTTCAAGCCATAGAGTATTTCACCGCCGGGTGCCGAGAGGGCACCCTCCTCAAGCACCGACTCCTCTGCAACGAGCCGACTACCCTCGACGAGCTGCTGATCATAGCAGACAAGTACGCCACGGCCGACTCCTCAATGAAGACCGAGCTTCGAGTGGACGCCTCTGGAAAGGTGCTCGCTCCGGCTCCCAAGACGCCGGCCGGTGACTCCAACCGACGCCCCTACCAGAACGACCACAAGCGCAAGGCCCCTATGCCGCCTTCCACCAGTCGGCAGGTATCCACCGTCGAAGACGAACAGCCCGAAGAGCGGCCCGCGCCCAAGAAGAAGGGCGGCAGGCCGGCTTGGCAGCCGGCCTTCTCCTACGAGCAAACTCTTGATGCCCCCTGCAAGTTCCAAAGTGGCGCGAAGCCGTCCAACCACACAACCCGGAAGTGCCATTGGCTCACGCGGATCTCCAAGGGCGAGGGGCTGGCGCCGCCTCCACCTCCTGGCCCGCCGCCTCCAGCCCCTCAGCAGCCGGCTGTTCGACCAGCAGTCGGAGCCATTCAAGATGAGTTCCCAGATGAGCACGCTGCCTACATCGTCTTCACGAGCCAAATTGAAGACAAGCGCAGTCGGCGCCGACAGCACCAAGAAGTAAACGCGGTCACCTCCAGCAACCCCGAGTTCATGCATTGGTCTGAGAAGCCTATCAGCTGGAGCCGGGCTTATCACCCAGAGGTGATGTCGTCTCCCGGCTCTTATGCATTGGTGTTGGACGCCACCCTCGCGACAGAAAGGCGAGCTGCCCATTTCTCCCGTGTGCTGATCGATGGTGGAAGCAGCATCAACATACTATACCGCGACACCATGGAGAAGTTGAACCTCAAGGCGAAGCAACTCATGCCAAGCCGGACTGTGTTCCATGGCATCGTACCCGGCTTGTCCTGTTCACCAATCGGCAAGATCAAGATGGATGTTCTCTTCGGAGACAAGGATCACTTTCGCCGAGAAGCGATCTGGTTTGAAGTAGTGGATCTAGAGAGCCCTTACCACGCCTTACTTGGCCGACCTGCCCTGGCCAAGTTCATGGTTGTGCCCCACTACGCCTACCTCAAGATGAAGATGCCGAGTTCAAAGGGGATCATCACCATAGCCGGAGCCTACAAGAAGTCCACCGAGTGTGCTGCAGCCAGCAGCCGGCTGGCCGAGTCCCTCGTGATTGCTGAAGAGAATATGATGCTCAGGGCTCCTTCCAGCCTGCCAAGGAAACAAAGAAGATACCTCTGGACCCGGAGAACCCGGGGAGGTTTGCTGTCATTGGTGCAAACCTGGACAGCAAATAGGAAGGCGAGCTCGTCGACTTCCTCCGTGAGAATCGGGACATCTTTGCATGGTCCCCAAAGGACATGCTGGGTGTTCCGAAGGATTTCGCCGAGCACAAGCTACACGTCCGAGCGGACGCGAAACCAGTCAAGCAGCCTCTCCGCCGACTGTCAGAGGAGAAGAGAAGGATCGTAGGAGAAGAGATAGCCCGGCTCCTGGCAGCCGGCTTTATTATGGAGGTGTTTTTTCCAGAGTGGCTTGCCAACCCTGTCTTGGTGTTGAAGAAGAACAATAAATGGCGTATGTGTATAGATTACACCAGCCTCAACAAAGCCTGCCCCAAAGATCCGTTTGCCCTACCACGGATAGATCAAGTGATAGACTCCACAGCCGGATGCGAGCTGTTGAGTTTCTTGGATGCTTACTCAGGCTACCACCAGATCAAGTTGGACCCAGCCGACCGCCTGAAGACCGCCTTCATCACACCATTCGGAGCTTTCTGCTACCTGACTATGACATTCGGCTTGAGAAATGTCGGTGCCACTTTTCAGCGTTGCATACAGAAATGCCTCCTCAAGCAACTCGGCAGAAATGCCCACGTCTATGTAGACGATATTGTGGTGAAAACGGAGAAGCGCGGCACCCTGCTGGAAGACCTTAGAGAAACATTTGCCAACTTGCGCCGATTTCAGATCAAGCTCAACCCTGAGAAATGCGTGTTCGGAGTACCAGCCGGCCAGCTTCTAGGCTTTTTGGTCTCCGAACGCGGCATTGAGTGCAACCCAGTGAAGATCAAGGCCATAGAGAGAATGGAGATTCCTACCAAGCTGCGAGACGTTCAGAAGTTTACCGGGTGCCTGGCCTCCCTAAACCGCTTTATCAGCCGACTAGGAGAGAAGGCTCTCCCCCTGTACCGACTCATGAAGAAGTCCACCCACTTCGAGTGGAACGACCAAGCAGACCAAGCTTTCCACGAGTTGAAGAAGATGCTGACCACACCGCCTGTCCTGGCAGCGCCGACTGAGAAAGAGCCCATGCTCCTTTACATTGTTGCGACTAGCCGAGTGGTCAGTACAGTCATCGTGGTCCAACGCCCAGAAGAAGGCCGAGCTCAGTTAGTCCAGAGGCCGGTATATTATTTGAGCGAAGTACTGTCCACCTCGAAGCAAAACTACCCGCATTACCAAAAGATGTGCTATGGTGTGTACTTCGCCGCCAAGAAGCTGAAGCCCTACTTTCAAGAGCATCCCATCACGGTTGTATGCACTGCCCCGCTTGCCGAGATCATAGGCAGCCGGGATGCATCCGGCCGGGTGGCTAAGTGGGCCATCGTGCTGGCTCCTTACACGATCTTCTACCAGCCCCGCACCGCCATCAAGTCCCAAGCATTGGCCGACTTCCTTGTCGACTGGGCCGAGACCCAGTACCTACCGCCGGCTCCCGACTCCACTCATTGGCGGATGCACTTCGACGGATCCAAGATGCGCACCGGCTTGGGAGCCGGCATCGTCCTCACCTCTCCCAAGGGCGACAAGCTCAGATAGACATTGCAAATTCATTTTGCCGCCTCCAACAATGTGGCCGAGTACGAGGCGCTCATACACGGGCTCCGGCTAGCCAAAGAACTCGGCATACGCTGGATCCTGTGTTATGGCGACTCGGATTTTGTGGTCCAGCAGTCATCTGGCGACTGGGACGCCAAGGACACAAACATGGCGAGCTATCGATTCCTCGTCCAGCAAATCAGCGGATACTTTGAAGGGTGCGAGTTCCTCCACGTGCCACGGGCCGACAACGAGCAAGCAGATGCCCTGGCACGGATCGGCTCCACCCGACAAGCTATACCAACCGGCGTCTCTCTCCAGCGCCTCCTCAAACCGTCTGTCAAGCCGTCTCCAGAATCGGACTCCATCTTCGTACCGCCTGCCCCTGATGCAGTCAGATCCGACTTGGGGAACCCAGCAGGCGGCTCGGGGACTTCGACAAGCGGCCCGGGGACTGCCATAGTCGCACCCGGCTCGGGGACTTCAGAACCCGGCCCAGGGACTGCAGCATTCGGCCCAGGGACTGCAGCAGTCGGCCCGAGGACTGCAATGACACAACAGACGGTGGCCGACTCCAACTCTTCACCACCCAACCCACCCACCCGGGTCAAAGTAGCCGTACTGACAACAGAAGAAGTCACAGCTCCATCATGGGCCCAGCCCATCCTCAACTTCCTAGTAAACAGAGAGCTGCCGACTGATGAGATCTCGGCAAGACTAGTTCAACGCCGAGCCGGAGCATACACAATAATAAACAGAGAACTTGTTAGGCGTAGCGTCACTGGAGTCTTCCAGCGCTGCGTCGAGTCAGAGAAGGGCATAGCAATCCTCAAGGATATCCACCAAGGCGAATGCGGCCACCACGCGGCCTCAAGATCACTTGTCGCCAAAGCTTTCCGCCATGTTTTCTTCTGGCCGACTGCTTTGGAAGACGCCAAGGAATTAGTCAAATGCTGCAAAGGATGCCAAGTCTTCAGCTCCAAGCAACACCTGCCGGCTTCTGCACTCAAGACCATCCCCCTCACCTGGCCCTTTGCCGTTTGGGGGCTGGACATGGTGGGCCCATTCAAGACAGCCCACGGCGGCATGACACATCTGCTTGTCGCCGTGGACAAATTCACCAAGTGGATTGAAGCGAAGCCAATCAAGAAGCTGAACGGGCCGACTGCCGTGACATTCATCGCAGATATCACCACTCAGTATGGTATACCACACAACATCATCACCGACAACGGCACGAACTTTGTCAAGGGAGCACTGGCACGTTTCTGCGCGACACAGGGCATCCGACTGGACTTAGCGTCCGTTGCCATTCCGCAGTCAAACGGCCAGGTCGAGCGAGCAAACGGCCTCATCCTCTCCGGCATCAAGCCCCGACTGGTCGTACCACTGGAGCATTCGACCGGCTGCTGGCTCGATGAGCTGCCGGCTGTCCTCTGGAGTCTGCGTACTGCCCCGAACAAGTCAACCGGCTTCACTCCTTTCTTCCTTGTAACATCGAGTTCGACTCGCCTTGGGTCACCACAACCGGAAGGTCAAGCCAAGATCCTTCCAAGAAGGCGATCGGGTTCGACTAGTCGGCCCGGGGACTGGCCGCCTTGAGTTATATTAAAAGTTCTACCTGAAGTCAGACAAGTAGTGTGCCGGCACCCGAGCCCTCTCTTATTGAAAGTCGCAGCTCGAAGAACCGATTGTGCGACTGGCAAGAGCCAAAGGTAGGAAAGGATGCCCACACGAAAAACGGCTAAGGACTAACGAACCTATATAACACAAGCCGGCCTCCCACCACACCTACCGGCTGTCAGAACAGCCGGCTGGCCGGCTTCCCAGTCATTTCGCTACAATCCAAGAAAGCTAGAGTACTTGCCCTCCCAACCGGCCAAGCACTTCTCCAGCCACAAACTTCAGAGCAGCTGTCCGGCTGGGAAGGCGGCAACCAAGGGAGGGCGGCAAAGGAAATAGCCAAAGGATGAAAAGCAAGTACAATGGGAAGCCAACCACATGCATGATTATATTTACACAAAGGCCTACAGGCCAGCAGTCAATATAGTTTGAATACACCCCCAGTGGGTGGAACTGCGCAAACTTAACAAAATATTGTTCAAAGAGTGATAAAACAGGAAAGTAAAGGCGGCAGTTTAGGCTAAGGGCGCAGCAGGCGAGCCGGGCTGGTCGGTGGAGACGGCAGCGCCGGCTGGAGGAGTGGCCGGCTGGCGAGTCTCAGCTTGATCATCGCCGGCTGTAGGCGGTGCGCTCGCACGCGCCTTGTTGCTGGAGGCACGGTCAAGCTAAGGCTGGCCGGCTGCTCCACCATCTGGCACGGCGTCTTCACCCTCCTCCTCCTCCTCGCCCTCGTCGCTGGAGTCGATCTCCTCCGCCGAGTCCTCGCCATCTACTGGGTTCGGCCTGAACCACTCCTCCGGCTGGGCAACGCCGTTATCATCCACCTCAGGAGCAAAGGCGCTGGTGTCGGTGTAGTCGGCGATCGCCGAGGCACGCTGGATGATAGCCAGCCATGCCGGCTCCAGCTCCGTGTCGGCCTCCTGCCGCCAGGTGGCCAGCTGGTCCAAGCTCAGCTCAGGATACCAGGCTTTGACAAACTCCAGCGCCCGCCTGGCGCCTGACCGAGCTGCAGAAGCCTTCCAGGCCTCGAAGCGGCCGGCCGCTACCTCCAGCCAGTCGGCAGTCCGACTGGGGGCGCGGGGAATCACCTCGCCGGGCTAGAGAGCGGCCAGCACTTGCGCCCCAACACGTTGAAGCCGGCGGAGCATGCGGAGAGCCGGCTGGAGGCGGGCTTGAATTGCTAGGAGCTGTTCCTCAAGCGACCGACGAGCATTCAGCGCGATCTCGGCGCCAGCCTGCCTTTGCGCCTCGCGGTGGGCCTCGACGACCTGGTTGGCGGCAATAGAGTAACCAGGGAAGTACTCTGGACAAGAAAGAAAGAAAGAGAAAGAAGAGAAAAATACAAAGTCAGAGAATGAACCAAACGGCAAGCGGCAAGCAAGGAACGAAGAAGGCGGCCTACCGTCAACCAAGTCTTCGATCTGGCCGTAGCCGTTGATTAACGACTGCCTCGCCTCAGCCCAGCTCGCCGCCTCGGTCTCGTACTCGGCTTGGAGGGCGGCCTCGCTATCCTGCACCGCCTTCAGGGCCGCCTTGTGGCTCTCCTCCTGGTTTGGCCAGCTTCTTGACCAGGCGGTCACGCTCCTGAGCCAAGGCGTCAAACTCGGCTTCCTTAGCACGAAGGGCGGCCTGGGTCCCACCCAGCTGCTCCCTCAGTTTGGCGTTAGCCGCTGCAGATATGGCAGAGAAGAAAAGAGCAATAAGAAAGAAGTCGTCAGGAAAGATCCGACCCGACTGCTCAGCAGTCGGCCCGAATCTCGGAGACTACACCCAGTGGGTGCACTGACGCGCCCCCACGTGAGATAAAAGATGAAGCACTTACTCCGGCTCTCAGTTAGATCAACAGTCTTCTGGGTCAGCTCCCGAGCCTGGGAGTTGAAGCCAGCCGCACGGAGGTTGTGATAGTCCTGCAAGTTGGACAGAGAAGCGAACAAGAGCAAGATAAGCAATCAAAGTCTACTAAGAAGTTCCAAGCCGCCTGCTCAGCAGCCGACTCGGAACTCGGGGACTACACCCAGTGGGTGCGCTGACGCGCCCCCACGGAAGAAAGCAAGATCAAGAAACAGAAAAGCGGGAAGGCTCACCCGAATGGCCGCCCGTGTCGCGAGGAACTCATCATTGTACTGCCTCAGCACGGCGGCCTGGGACTGAAGCCGGTTCCGGACTTCTTGCGCCGCCACATTCACCACGGCTGTCCCATCACCCGGCGTCCACCCCGAGCTGGCGCTGGCCGTCTCCACGTCCCGGGCCGACGAGCTGGAGCCCGCGGCCTTCTGCGGGTCCGGAGCCGAAGTTGCCTTCCTCGCGCGTTGGCGCAATGGCGACCGGACCACCAGGTCCGTCTTCACAGCCGGCTCGCCTCCAGCCGATTACGGAGGCGGCGCATTAGGCCGCCCAGTCGGCGATGGCGGTGCCGCCTCCCTCTCCTGGACGATGACGTTGTCCTCGTCCCTCTCCATCCCCGGCAGGTCGCCGCCGGCTTCCTCCGGCGGGGGCTCCGGGATCTCGGGCGCCGCGACACGCAGGGGGTGACAAGCAAGGCCCCCTCCACTGCCGCTGTGGCTGCAGCCTCCGCCTGGGCCTTGGCCGCCGCGTCGGCTTGTGCCTTCGCCGACTCCTGCGCCGCCTTGGCGGCAGCCGCCCTCAGCTCTTCCGCCTCCCGCGCATTTCGCTCCGTCGCCGCTTGAAGCTCGGCGCGGGGGTCCACGCGGCGGGTGCTCCCGGATCCTCCCGGCGATCCAACCACGGACGCGGCAGCAACCCGCTCAAGAGAAAGCGGAGCCCTGTTTTTTGAGACAAGACAAGGATTCAGAAATCGACAAGAAAAGAAGAAGGAATATGCAAGAGAATCTACACTTACGCCGAAACCGTTTGCGGCTGCTTCACCACCTTGCGGAAGCGGGCCGCCTTCGCGGCCGCCTCATCCCGCCTGGTCGCCGCCGCCCCGCCCTTGGGCTTCTTCGGCCGACTGCCGAACAAGCCCGACGTGGCCCGGTGCTTCTGCGCGCCGCCTCGAGCAGGCGGCGCGGCGGAGGAACCCGCGCCATGGTCGGACGCCGGCTGGCGGCGCGGGACGATTTCCGCCTCGTCGTCATTCGGCCAGTCTTCGAAGCTGGCTCCAAGCCCGGAGCCGCCTGCTTCGCCGCCTCCCGCCTCGGTGTTGTCGTCCATGGCGGTCGCCCCCAAGTCGGGGTCCTCCAAGTCATGCTCCGCCCGGTCGGGGAGAAATCGGCGATCCGCCCCCGCTGTCTCGGCCGCGGGTCGAAGGAGAGGGCTCTGCAAAGACGTGCCGACTGGTCAGAGTCGGCCAAGAAAAACTTGGTGACAAAACTAAAAGAAGAGAAGATAAAGAAAGCATACCGTAGGCGGGGGTTTGGCACGGGAGTACGGCTCCTTGCCAAACAGCCACTCTGCAGAGAGCTTGCAGTTCGCGAGATAGTTCACCATATGAGCCACCTCGTCATGAGGCATCTCCTTGGTGCACATCCGACTCGGATCGAGTTGGCCGCTCATTTGACTGATCAAATGAGGGCGGCTTTGAAGCGGGAGCACCCGGCGCACCACGAAGGCGGTCAGCAGGTCGGACCCAGTCAGGACCTCCGACTGGATCATTACCACTGGGGCCGCCTCCCAGCCGGCGGGCCGGCTACGTAAGCCGGCAAGTTGACGTAGTCGCCTTGCGGGGCGACGTTCTTCACGTAGAAGTACGATTTCTGCCAGCGCTTCACCGACTGGATCAGCGTGATGACAGGGAAGAGTTTGTCAGCTGCCGGCCTCCGCATCGCGATGAAGGCGCCGCTCTGAGCCGGCACGCCCTGCATGCGGGTGCCGAGCTTGGATTGGAAGAATTCCCCCCAGAGCTCGAGGATGGGAAGAACGCCAAGAAAGCCCTCGCACAGAGTGACGAAGGCGGATAGCAGCACCACCGTGTTTGGAGTGAGGTGGTGCGGCTGGAGCTGATAAAAGTTGAGGAAGGAGCGGAAGAAGGCGCTCACGGGCAGACCGAGGCCGTGCAGGAAGTGCGAGCGAAAGATTACCCGCTCGCCTTCCTCCGGCGCCGGCGTGATCTCCTTCTCCGGCGCGAGACAGACCTGCACCTGGTCCTTACCGGGCAACCGCCGCGTCTTGCGGAGGAATTCGATGTGGTCCGTATGGACGTTGGAGCCGTCCCAGTCTTCGCCGTACTGCATGATGGCAAGAAGCTGACGAGAAAGGGTGCGGCGGCGGAGAAACCACGGCCCCGCGACGGCGAGGTTGCGGGGCAGTGCGAAGATTGGTGGGACGGCGCGGCGGCAAGAGGCTGCTGCGATGGGAAGAAGGAGGAAGAAGATGGCGGAGAGAGGATGAGCGTGCGAGCGTCTGCCGCTCCCCCTCCTCCCCCTACTTATAGCCTCGTGCGGCGAAGCCGAGGAGGCGAGGCGTGGGGGGGAACGTGGGATTAACTGCGCCCACTCCCCGACGTCCCGCGATTATAGTGCCCTAACGACGTGCAGAAACTGCCGTCGTAAGGCGAGCGGCCCGCTTTGGGCCACAGAGAATCCGCGCCTGGGCCTAGGCGTGGGAGTGATGGGCCCCCGGCCTGCGGCGACGTCCCGTCGCGCGCGTGGGTTGGCAGGCTTTTTCAGCCGAAGGGTGCCACGTGGTACGCGGGCGGCGAGCGGCCGGCCTGCAACCCGGCGTGCGCACCAACGGACTCCCGCCTTCAGACTTCAAAAATTTCGCCAAGACGGCGCACCCAACCGAAGCCGGCTCCTAGCTATTGGCTCGTCAAGATAAGAAGCTGACCGAGCTTCTCGACCTCCTCTCAGCCTCGAAGCCCAACCAGCTTCGGGGACTACTGTCGGAGTAAATGGCCACGGGTAGCCTAACCGACTCCTCCTGGCTCTTTGAAAAATTACCAGGCCGATCGAGCCTTCAAGCATCCAGAGCACGGGGCCGCCTTCCTCTGGCCGACTATCACCAAGGCCGGCTACCAGAAGGCGACCCGGCCTCAAAAACCTTCCCGAAGAGAGCTACGAGATGGCCGACTCCAGGAAGCCGGCCCCAAGAGGACCGACTCCCAGAAGCCGGCCATGAAGAAGGCCGACTCCCAGAAGCCGGCCAATACTGCACCCGCCAGGGCTGCACCCACATAACGGTGATAAGACGGGGCGTGGCCGCAGTACAGCCTGCCACCCCCGAATCCCGGAGCATGCATGGCCACAGTGCGCCGTACGGGTCAGCCATCCCCCGTCTGGCGCGGCACTGTAGCCATGTTGACCACGATGTCACCCACGACAGGCGCCAGTACAGCCCGCGGGCGGCGGGCCCCTTCAGCCAGAGAGACACTCGAAGGCGGCCCGGCCTCCCCTAGTCGGCCTGGGGCGTAGCCGGCTCCCTATATAAACCCCCCGGGGCACCCATGCAAAGGGTGGATCTCTAAGATAGTTTTAGCCACCACGTAGAGGGAAGAGGAGAGCTAGCCTTGCCTTTCTTCCTCCTCTAGCCAAACAGCTCAAGGAGCACTTGTAGCTACTTGTGTTGATCTAGTGATCATGCGGAGACCCCGCAGAGCAGGACTAGGGGTGTTATCTCCACGGAGAGCCCCGAACCTGGGTAAGATTCGCCGGCGTGCATGTCTTCGCCTTATCCCGTTTCCAGGCACCGGCGATGTCTTACTGGCTCCCACAATGATAAGCCACCCGTTGGCATATGTCGCACCTACCACCCGACAAGAAGCTCTAATTCGATCATATTCACCAGCTCCACTTCTCCTGCCATCTGATGAGTGATCCACACCAAAAAGTTTTTGTTGTATCTGAAAATAGTTGAACACACTGTAATTGACATTACTTATTTAGTATTTGGGTTGGTAAGTTAAACTAGATAGCTATATGAGTGAAACAAAACAGCTTATAAATTTGTAGTAAAAAGAAGAAAAAAAATCTCATTTCCTACGTACAAGAAAAAAGTGGAAGCATAAGCAGTGTAAACTCTTTATCCCAAGATTGACATTTTTTAAAGTTAGACAGAGTGCTTAACAACTCAAATCACATACAAGATGATCCATGGAAACTGCTTTGACAGAATGATGCGCCTTTAGTCTAATACGCACAATCTTGGGATTGTAAGTGTTGTTATTTTCATCACGTATTCCTGAAAACATACAATAACTTCACTACTTAATATTATTTGATGAGCTGTCAATGAAAGAATACATTTATTGTGAGAACATTTTTCAGCATTAGATGACATAGAGCCAATATCATTAACCTGTTTGAAGAACACGCAATACAATCTCATCAAGTGCTGAGTTGGATGGAGCGCAAACCAACACATGGGCCCGATACTTGCCACTGGAACTTATGACTTCAGGTTTCTGCCCATAAATGTTTTAACCATGCAAGGAATAAAACATCCACAACAGGCAGCATGACTAAATATAGCAAAGTACTGAGTAGGCAAGAGTACCAGCTCATTCCCAGTAGGATAAAAACCATCATCACCATCAACAGGCATAATCAAATCGCGAGGATTTGCACCAAGCAGCCAAGAAGATGCTTTCATCCAGTTTGCAAGCCTGTCATGTAAACTCTGTAGTAAGAAAGAGCTAACAAGTACTTGCAGTAGAATCATTCAGCCATACTAGACTTGCAGAATTTCTTAGCAGTAAACGCAACCAAAAAGCCCATACAACTATCCAACACAACACATGAAGCTAGATGCAGAAGGACCGCTACAAATGATAGTGCAAATGTAAAGCACAGCAATCTTCTCCTTCCGCTAAAGCCTGGTTACACCCTATGGGTTTGAGAAATCAAAGGAAAACGCCAGTGCCAAGAACTGAGGTGAATTTAGTTAGTGCCAAACACCGTGCAGAAGAAGTACAAGAAAAATCAGCAACAGATGAAGCAATTACGAACATTTTCTGGCAATATCCTTAATAGGGTAACTGCTACATGCTCATCATTCAGCATTTTATGCTTCCTTAAGTGCTCCAAAATCAAAGAAATGTCAGAAACTAACTAGGAAAAGGCACTTTTAACATACTTGCCCTCAGTGTCCAGCTCAGGCCCATGCTTTTGAACATTGAACCCTCCTCTGCAAAAGGATCGTGAAGCAAGTGAGATATATGCACACATTTTTATCTATAGAAGAAACGTTATGACAAAAGAGGAATAAGCTATTGCAAACTGCAGTGAACATATATGTAATATGTTTATGTCGCAATTTCTACTATCTAATTCTGATAAAAAGAAGACAAGGGTATTTTTCTCGTATTCAAAATATAAATACTAACATGCGTTTCACTCTATATTACAAAAAGAAAACTGAAGATCGTTACTTGGTCTGCATTCTTGCTGGAGTGGAATGGAGAACAGCACTGAGAAGTCCAAGGATAGTTTGTGTTTTTCCGGTTCCTGGAGGGCCCTACAAATAAACATTACAACTCTACTGTCAACGGTATGTGATTATAAGGAGTGCAATGTGCACAGATCTTATAAATTCTCACAAAAATGCATGCATCCAAAATTTCTCTAACACTTGGCCATTTTTTCTTGACAAGGTAGACGATATTACACTGCAAGTTATCTACAGCAGCAAGAAGTAGCAAACTAACCTGAATAAGGACAAAGGATCTGCGCGAAAGGCCTGCCTACAAGAGAATATGCTAGTCTGTTTAGGCACATAATATCCCTCGAACAAGATATGACAACATTATCAAATATTACAAAGTATGCTCACATTAACTGCATCTAGCTGTGAATCATTAAGGTTTGTTTTCAGGTATTCCCTAAGTGGCTCAGGGACATTCCAGGCACGATTTTGATCATCTCCGTCTTTATTCTTCTCAGATGCTGAAAGGATCAAATCCTTGAAAGGAAGTGAAGCTACAGAGTGCATTGCAGAGTACTCTCGCAGTATAGTAGACAAGCTGCATATCTGACAATTTTGACCGAAAAAGGAAACCGTCAAGTTTATATCAAGAAGCACATGCTCGCAATAAATGAGACAAACATGAAACTCAGGCAATATTGAATAACAATCGAACTAACCTTTAAAATCGACAGAAAGCTTCCTGATGTTGAGAGAATGGAAGTAATGCGCTCTAGTCTTGAAGACTTGACAGGCTTTGCAACATTCAGATTTTTAATTTCCCCTGCCACAGATGTTCTAAGAGAGATTGTGCCTTTACCACCCCGCTGTTCCACTATGGCAAAGGCATATGCAGTGGGGGTGACTCCCTCCACAAACTGCAAAAATCCAGGCATATCCCGACTCATGATACATCATCAAGGCTAACCATGTCTGGTGTAAATGTGAGAACATGCAATCTGAACTATTTCAGATTTAACAACAAACGGATCGAGTGTTTGACACACTACATAGATTTCACCAAACTTATGTTAACAGCTTCCTGCTAGATTACCAGAACAAAACTTACCAAATCTCTGTACCTGGCCATCGCCCCCTCTCCTGGCCATGAGGCGCTCTCCTCCATTTGGGAGATTCGCCTCCCCCTCAAAATTAGGATCTTCTTATGGCAATGGATTCGTGGCCGCCTCCCATCAGGCGTTGAGGTTCTGAAGCGTAATGGCCCTGGTGATGGGCTTTGCCCGTTCTGCGGGCCTGAAGAAGACTCGAACCATATCTTCTTCACCTGCATGTCCGCGCAGTTCCTATGAAGCTGTTTCCGCGAGATTGTGGGTGGAAGCTGGGACCACAACAACTTCCCCGCTCTCTTTGCTGAACTCCAGGCGATCCCACCCGCGTTGCGCCACATTAGGTGACTGACCATTGGGGTCCTTGCCTGGACGTTGTGGACTGTTAGGAATAAACTTGTGATTCAGCATATTCCTCTTTGCCGTGCTACTGACGCTTTGTTCAAATGGTCTGGTTACTTGCAGCTTTGGCAGCCACTTAGCCGTCCCAGGGAGAGAGACGCCATCACCTCCATCATCACACAGCTTCGCGCGATGGCTCTCCGGTTGGCTCCACCGCTTCCCCCACCACCTCCGGAACCAGATTAGATCGTCGTCTTCACGCCTCCACCGCCGCTGTCTTGGGGCGTTTCGTAGTGCGTCTGTGCTGGGCTTGTTGTGCTGTGCCCACATCTGAACTTGGGTCTGTGTGTTTGTGCGTATGTGTGTTGGACCCTGCCTGCGGTGGCATTGTGTGGATGTGTGCCATGTTCCGTTGTTACCTTGTTACTCTGTGCTTGGTGGTTGCTTTATTTATAAAGCAGGGCGAAAGCCTTTTTCGGTAAACTTACTTTGTCTTTGGAGAGCAGGAGAATGTCATTCTCTGACACAATCTCCCAAAAGGCATCGAGCACGGCCATGGACACCTTGTGGAATCCCTCGGACTCTGCACATGATCCCACCACTCCTCTCTGCCAGTCCAGCCCAATCTCTACTCACACCGCACAAGCATACAAAACAAAAAATTGCTTCAGAAGCCAACAGAAACAGAGCAACGGACACAAGCGGCAAGTGGAGCGAAGCTAGAAGCCCACCGTCCCCGTCCTCCTCGCTGCTGCGGCCCTGGACAATCTGCGCCTTGACCTCCTCGAAGAGCAGAGGTTCGAAGACGCCCACGTACTCGGCCACCGAGGCGTAGCTGTTCTTCACGCGCCGCAGCCCCTTAGTTTGATCCGCGCCCTGCGCCCGAGCCGCGCAAGGTTCAGGATTTCGAGCGTCGCGGTGGCGCGAGGGGTGCGGCGGGTGGGTGGGTTCGTGTGTACCTTGGCGTCGGCGACGAGGCGGAGGTAGTCCCAGGCTCCCAGCTAAGGACGATCATGGTGGAAGCGGCCGAGGAGGAGGAGGGCCCGTTGCCGCCGGATTTCTCCCCCGCCATGGATTTCTCGGCTGCGGGCAGAGGTTTGGGGTTTCTGGGGGGAATGTGAGCTGACGGTAGACACAGACGGAGCTTGGAGGGGAAATTGAATCGTTTGCCGCGCTTTACCTCCCACTTTGATAATTTGCCCCTATTGAGAATGACTGCCAGCCCGGTCCACCCTCCATTGACCCAATTATTAGGTTATAATCATAATGGGAGTAACTTAGCTAGTAATATAGCACACTACGAGAAAACTTTGCTTATATGACAAGTAGTTAATAAGAAGTAGTAACATTACTGTAACATAGCGTTTCCCAACACAATATGAGTCTACAAGCTAAGAGCATCTCCAGCCGCGCCCCCAACAGGCCCCCAGGTGATTTTTTAGCGCCGGCGGGCAAAAATCGGCCCAGTCGCGCCCCCAGGAGTCAGTTTTTCGCCAGATTGGGCCGGAATAACAGTCGGCGCACCCGAGCCGAACCCGGTGCGCTGGGCCGCCTGGGGCGCCGGCACAAGCGAAAAGGGGCATGGGGCCGCTCCGTCGGCGAGAGGGGCCTTTTCCTGCCGTTTCTTCCCGCTCCCCCTTGGCTTCCCTCTCATTCTCTCCATTCCTCCCGCCAATCTCCTCCTCCTCCTCTCCTAGCCGGCCGCCATGCCGCCGAAGAAGTACGTGGTCCCCCGCGCCGCGACGGGTGCGACCACCGCCGTCGCCCAGCCGAAGTAGAGGAAGCCGAGGGCGCCGTCGTCCAAGTCCCCGGGCATGTCCAACACCGACTGGAGGGCGGAAGTTTAGCGCCGGGAGGCTGTCACCGCCGACCGGCGGAACAGGGCCAACGCCAAGAAGGCCCGGGACAGCGCGGCGCTCACGGCTGTGGCGGCGGCGGAGCAACCGGAGCGCTCGGCTGAACAAGCCGAGGCGGCTCGCGTGGGGATGATGAATCCACCCGGCGGCCACGCCCCGTACGCGCCCTGAAGCCAGCAAAGCGTCGGTTCTCCGGCCGGCTTCTCATCATCGCCGTAACCCTGGGGCTGCACGCAGTCGCCGGGCTACGCCGACGGTGACGCGCACGGCGGGTTCAACCCCAACATCACCTTCCCCCATGGTCACCCGGCCCAGCGCACGCCCTCGCCCGCCTTCGGCGGCGTGCAGTACCCTCCGTACACCTACTCACCGCTGGCCAACGCATCCACCCCGACGCCCCCTCTCCGCCGTGGCGCGCTGCCCTTCTCACAAGCCTCCACGTCGCATCTCGGCGACACAATCGCGACCGAAGCCGACATGGACAACATCATCACGGTCGGCTCGGCTGCCGCCGCCGCGTCCCCCGGGTTCACTACCCAGGACGACACAATGGACCTCAACGGTGACATGGACGGCGAGCTCGACTACGGCGAGGAGGAGCTGGAGGAGGAGGGGGAGTAGGAGCCGGCGCCTGCTCCGGCGAGGAAACGGAAGAAGAAGAAGAAGAAGAAGAAGAAGAAGGGGCGGCCAGGACCGGCGAGCCGCGCATCAAGTGGGTGTCCAAGGAGCAGGAGTACCTCGCCGCGAAGAAGAGGAACACCGACCTGGCTTTCCTGATGGGCGGGGCGGACATGCTCCAGAGCAACGACGAGCAGCTCAAGGCGTGGTACCTGGCGGAGCGCGGCCTCATCCTGAACCAGTTGCCGTCGACGGCGCCACCAACTCCCACGCCCACGCCGACGACGCCGCCAAGCCTGAGCGATGATGCCTCCACGAGCCCAGCAGCACAGAAGCCACGCCGACGCCGCCCAGCACAGAAGCAGCTCCGACACCGCCAAGCCCGTGCACGCCGACGCCAGAGGCCGACCCCGCCGTTTGATGCGTTGCCCATGCGTCCTTTCTTTTTTTGTATGCCGAACTTTTCATCTGACTGCCGAAAATGTGGCAAGGTGATCGCCGAACTGGGCCGCTGATCGCCGGACTTGTGGCATTTTTTTGTGATCGGGAATGACCAAGTTTGAATTTGTCGCGACTTGGGGGACGGCGCTTGGGGGCGTGGTTGGGAGCTAGATCGCCCCCAGGGCCTAAAAAGCACCGGACGGGCGCTCGAAATAGCGCCGGCCTATGCGCTAGGGGGCCGAATGACTGGAGATGCTCTAATAAATGAACCCATCTATGACACTAGTACTATGTTACTTTGCACTATGAAGGTGGTAATTTAGAATAGTGTCATATGCATGACACTAGCATAAGTTACTCCCCACTATGACCAGCCTTACGGGGTGAATCATCGAAGAAGACACGAGTAACTTAGCAGAATCGTCACCTCCAATCAAGTCGATTTAAGCCAAGAAAAACGCGTTTGGTTTCGAACGGAGCGGGCTGGCTCGCATTATCACGAACCTTAAAGCTGCTTAGAGACTAAAAACCCTCAAATCGACAGTTTCTAATGAGTCAGGCTGAGTACGGTGCAAAAGGGATGCAGCTCGCACATGCGTGTGCAAGGCGGAATCGAGTGGAGATGGCGGGAGATGGAAATCGGCCGAGGCGAAACGGCCCCAAATTTAGCGTCACCGACCCATTTACTCGGTCATCATTATCTCTAGGACAAGCACTTCCTCTGTCTTTAGCAGCGGCGGCGACAGTGACTCAAATTTGTGCAAGCGGACGCGGCATCAGCACCCCCTCCGGCAGGAGGAGCTGCTTCTCCCCTTCCTCTTGGCCACCGTCTGGTCCTCCTCAACTCAGCCATGCCCCCCCCTCATCATTGTCGTCTTAGAAGAAGTAAGCAACATGGAACCCCCTCCCCCTATGTTAGGTCGGTTGTTAGGCCGTTAGGCAAGGTGTAGGATCGATTTCCTCATTGCTCAATGCATCCTCGATGTCGACTAGGTTATGAACCCACGGATGAAGCTGGTACTTTAGGTAGCAGCACTGATAGCTGTGATTCAGGTGTGGCTCATGTTGATACACAAGAGAGTTGTTCATCGTGGTGATAAGCATGTCATCCGTTATGGTCTAGTGTTAATCCGGGACCAGGAGAGGATGGTGAATATGAACTACATCTACAACTGCAACAACACAGAGGCTCTGTGGATGTTCCAAATGAAAAGAGCACCTTTGGCCAGACTTGTGCAGACCTTCACGGGCAGGGGGTTGCTACAAGATAACATCCACACCAGTGCGGAAGAGCAAGTAGACACAATGCCGCCGTACAATAACACATTCATGAGATCGATGGTGACCATTTCAAGGTACTCCAGGCAAATGTTCTATGCTATTGGGGAACTCAGAGGAGAAATGATCAGTTCACCAACCGACCGGGCTACTACCAAGATTCGCACTAGCCCAAGATGGTATTCATACTTCAAGGTGAGCACTCACAGTATGTAGTTTATTCCTTGATATGCTTGTATTGTTCTTCTATAGCCATAACACCATCTTGTAATGTCATTTCAGGATTGCATTGGGGCAATATATGGTACTCATGTCAGTGCCAGAGTGCCGAGGTCACAATCTGCAACATACAGGGGTAGAAAGCACTACACAAGTAAAAATGCGCTTGTTGTTGTTGACTTCAATCTGAAGTTTACATATGTGTTGGCTCGCTGGGAAGGATCAGCACATGGTGCTAACATTCTTAGTGATAGCATGATTCATCTTGATGGCATCAATATCCCCGATGGCAATTTCTACCTGGGAGATGCTGGTTATGCATGTCGTCCAGGTGTTCTTCCACCCTTCGGGAAAATCAGGTACCATCTGAACGAGTTCACCTGTAGGAACTATTTTAAGACTCCACATGAACTATTTAATCTCAGACACTCCAGCCTTAGAGTTATTGTTGAGAGGGCATTTGGAACTCTAAAGAACATGGTTAAGATCCTGAATTAGAAGTCATTCCACACTTTCCCTATCCATGTTAGCTTATTGGACTTCAAAACATTGAGGAGAAGAACCTCAACACGGCATTGTGAGCTTCAAGGGCGGAGAGACGCAACACAACATCGGGAGGGTTCTCGGGATCCGGCATCGGACTGGGATGACTTTGTTCACCGGGAAAAGGACCACGGCAGGGATGACATCCTCCTCCTTCACGCAGACGAGGGACTCGATATCCCCGCGGTGCCACATACGCTACCGTCATGGGAGGAGGGTCCGGCGGCTATCGCGGCTAGTGCACCGCATAGAGAAAGTTTGCCCCACTGTGTAGCGTCTGGGACTAGAGATTTCGCTCCACCACCAAGTTGATCCAATAGGATGCGTTATTGTACGACGACATTGTCGGACAGTTGATGTCTACTACGCAACTTTATTCTTGTAGACACGTGTTGGGCCTCCAAGCCCAGAGTTTTGTAGGACAGTAGCAATTTTCCCTCAAGTGGGTGACCTAAGGTTTATCAATCTGTGCGAGGCGTAGGATGAAAATAGTCTCTCTCAAATGACCCTGCAACCAAATACAAGAAATCTCTTGTGTCCCCAACACACCCAATACAATGGCAAATTGTATAGGTGCACTAGTTCGGCGAAGAGATGGTGATAAAAGTGTAATATGGATGGTAGAAATATATTTTTATAATCTGAATAAATAAAAACAATAAGGTAGCAAATAGTAAATGGGCACAAAAACGGTATTGCAATGCTTGAAAATGAGGCCTAGGGTTCGTACTTTCGCTAGTGCAATCTCTCAACAGTGCTAATATGATTGGATCATATAACCATCCCTCAAAGTGCGATGAAGAATTACTCCAAAGTTCCTATCTAGCGGAGAACATAAGAATAAATTGTTTGTAGGGTATGAAACCACCTCAAAGCTATTCTTTTCGTTCGATCTATTCAAGAGTTCGTACTAAAATAACACAAAGCTATTCTTTCCGTTCGATCTACCCTAGAGTTCGTACTAAAATAACACCAAAGCAAATTCATATTTGCTACCTCTTGAGCATGTGTTGGTTTTCCCTTGAAGAGGAAAGGGTGATGCAGCAAAGTAGCGTAAGTATTTCCCTCAGTTTTTGAGAACCAAGGTATCGATCCAGTAGGAGATAACACGCAAGTCACCTAGTACCTGCACAAACAATCAAGAACCTTGCAACCAACGCGATAAAGGGGTTGTCAATCCCTTCACGGCCACTCGCAAAAGTGAGATCTGATAAAGATAGTAAGATAAATATTTTTGGTATTTTTGTTGTATAGATTGGAAAGTAAAGATTGCAAAATAAAATAAATAGGAAACTAGAATTGTAGATCGGAAACTTATATGATTGCAAAACTAGAATGACAATGCTACGTACGCTTCGACCGGGTGGGTCCCGACTGTCAGGCACTTCCTTGCGTGCGAAGATGTAGTTGGTGGGTCCCAACAGTCAGGGGGGCGAATCATTTTTTTGCCCGTAATATGGATGCACTTTCTTGCGTGCGAAGATGTAGCTGGTGGGTCCCAGCATTCAAGGGGAAACATTTTTTTCATCAAATACGGTGGCCCGTCCGGTGGGTCCCTGCTGTCAGGTGGAGAAATCATTATTTTCCGCGTAATAAGGAGGCACTTCCTTGCTGCGGCCGTAGACCCAGCTGTCAGCCTATCCACGTACAGTACTCTTCCGATGGAAGTCGTTCCTTGACCACGTTCACCACGCCACGCCGAGAGCACCAGGGCGGTGGACGACGGCGAGGCCTAGGAAGGGGACGGCGCGGAGCCGGGGAAGACGCGGCAGTGGATGCGCACGTGGAGAGGAGTACGAGGGTTCACTGGTTCGGCTGCGTTGTGAGGCTGCCATCGCCGCAGAATAATATGGGGTGCCGGTGAGTAGAGGGATGGCCTGGCCAGCGGTGGGAGTAGTAGGGGGCGGTGAGGCCTCCGCGGCATCACAGCCGGCCACGGGAGGCAGGAGCACGCGGCATGACCGACGCTGGTTTGGGCGGATGAAGCAAGAAGACCAGAGGTCGAAGAAGCACTACGGCCGTTGGATGGACATCGTACGGTCACTTGAGCTAGAATCGTTCATATTGACTAAGTTGACAAAGCCCTCCGTCCGCGTCAACTTAGTAGGCCCACAAGTCAGCCTCCCATATGGTGGATCCCAGCTAGCAGGGGGAGTATTCATTTTTGTGTGCGTAATAAGGAAGCACTTCCTTGCGTGCGAAGATATAGCTGGTGGATCCGAGCTGTCAGCGGCGGGAATGTTTTTTTTTCTGAAATACAGAGGCCCTTTCGGTTGGTCCCAGATGTTAGGTGTTGGGGAACGTAGTAATTTCAAAAAAATTCCTATGCACACGCAAGATCATGGTGATGCATAGCAACGAGAGGGGAGAGTGTTGTCCACGTACCCTCGTAGACCGAAAGCGGAAGCGTTAACACAATACGGTTGATGTAGTCGTACGTCTTCACGATCCGACCGATCAAGTACCGAACGCACGGTACCTCCGAGTTCAGCACACGTTCAGCTCGATTACGTCCCTCGAACTCCGATCTAGCCGAGTGTTGAGGGAGAGTTTCGTCAGCACGACGGCGTGGTGACGATGATGATGTTCTACCGACGCAGGGCTTCGCCTAAGCTCCGCTACGATATTATCAAGGTGTAATATGGTGGAGGGGGGCACCGCACATGGCTAAAAGATCGTTGATCAATTGTGTGTCTAGAGGTGCCCCCTGCCCCCGTATATAAAGGAGCAAGGGGGAGGCCGCCGGCCTAGGAGGTAGAGGCGCGCCAGGAGGAGTCCTACTCCTACCGGGAGTAGGACTCCCCCCCTTTCCATGTTGGACTAGGAGTGGAAGGTGGAAGAGGTGGAGGGGAGGAAGGAAGGGGGGGGGGCGCCGCCCCCCTCTCCTTGTCCTATTCGGACTGGGAGGGAAGGGGGCGCGGCCCTGCCCTGGCCTCCTCTCCTCTCTTCCACCTAGGCCCACTAAGGCCCATTAAGTTACCGGGGGGTTCCGGTAACCTCGCGGTACTCCGGAAAAATCCCGATTTCACCCGGAACACTTCCGATGTCCAAACATAGGCTTCCAATATATCAATCTTTATGTCTCGACCATTTTGAGACTCCTCGTCATGTCCGTGATCACATCCGGGACTCCGAACAACCTTCAGTACATCAAAACATATAAACTCATAATATAACTGTCATCGTAACGTTAAGCGTGCGGACCCTACGGGTTCGAGAACTATGTAGACATGACCGAGACACCTCTCTGGTCAATAACCAATAGCGGAACCTGGATGCTCATATTGGTTCCCACATATTCTACGAAGATCTTTATCGGTCAGACCGCATAACAACATACGTTGTTCCCTTTGTCATCGGTATGTTACTTGCCCGAGATTCGATCGTCGGTATCTCGATACCTAGTTCAATCTCGTTACCGGCAAGTCTCTTTACTCGTTCCGTAATACATCATCCCGCAACTAACTCATTAGTTACAATGCTTGCAAGGCTTATAGTGATGTGCATTACCGAGTGGGCCCAGAGATACCTCTCCGACAATCGGAGTGACAAATCCTAATCTCGAAATACGCCAACCCAACAAGTACCTTTGGAGACACCTGTAGAGCACCTTTATAATCACCTAGTTACGTTGTGACGTTTGGTAGCACACAAAGTGTTCCTCCGGTAAATGGGAGTTGCATAATCTCATAGTCATGGGAACATGTATAAGTCATGAAGAAAGCAATAGCAACATACTAAACGATCGAGTGCTGAGCTAACGGAATGGGTCAAGTCAATCACATCATTCTCCTAATGATGTGATCCCGTTAATCAAATGACAACTCATGTCTATGGCTAGGAAACATAACCATCTTTGACCAACGAGCTAGTCAAGTAGAGGCATACTAGTGACACTCTGTTTGTCTATGTATTCACACATGTATTATGTTTTTGGTTAATACAATTCTAGCATGAATAATAAACATTTATCATGATATAAGGAAATAAATAATACTTTATTATTGCCTCTAGGGCATATTTCCTTCAGTCTCCCACTTGCACTAGAGTCAATAATCTAGATTACACAGTAATGATTCTTACACCCATGGAGTCTTGGTGCTGATCATGTTTTGCTCGTGGAAGAGGCTTAGTCAACGGATCTGCAACATTCGTATCCGTATGTATCTTGCAAATTTCTATGTCTCCCACCTGGACTAAATCCCGGATGGAATTGAAGCGTCTTTTGATGTGCTTGGTTCTCTTGTGAAATCTGGATTCCTTTGCTAAGGCAATTGCACCAGTATTGTCACAAAAGATTTTCATTGGTCCCGATGCACTAGGTATGACACCTAGATCGGATATGAACTCCTTCATTTGCTGCTTCCAAAGCAGCTATGTACTCTGCTTCACACGTAGATCCCGCCACGACACTTTGCTTAGAACTGCACCAACTGACTGCTCCACCGTTCAATGTAAACATGTATCCGGTTTGCGATTTAGAATCGTCCGGATCAGTGTCAAAGCTTGCATCAACGTAACCATTTATGATGAGCTCTTTGTCACCTCCATAAACGAGAAACATATCCTTAGTCCTTTTCAGGTATTTCAGGATGTTCTTGACCGTTGTCCAGTGATCCACTCCTGGATTACTTTGGTACCTCCCTGCTAAACTTATAGCAAGGCACACATCAGGTCTGGTACACAGCATTGCATACATGATAGAGCCTATGGCTGAAGCATAGGGAACATCTTTCATCTTCTCTCTATCTTATGCAGTGGTCGGGCATTGAGTCTTACTCAATCTCACACCTTGTAGTACAGGCAAGAACCCTTTCTTTGCTTGATCCATTTTGAACTTCTTCAAAACTTTGTCAAGGTATGTGCTTTGTGAAAGTCCAATTAAGCGCCTTGATCTATCTCTATAGATCTTGATGCCTAATATATATGCAGCTTCACCGAGGTATTTCATTGAAAAACTCTTATTCAAGTATCCCTTTATGCTATCCAGAAATTCTATATCATTTCCAATCAGCAATATGTCATCCACATATAATATCAGAAATGCTACTGAGCTCCCACTCACTTTCTTGTAAATACAGGCTTCTCCAAAAGTCTGTATAAAACCAAATGCTTTGATCACACTATCAAAGCGTTTATTCCAACTCCGAGAGGCTTGCACCAGTCCATAAATAGATCGCTGGAGCTTGCACACTTTGTTAGCTCCCTTTGGATCGACAAAACCTTCCGGTTGCATCATATACAACTCTTCTTCCAGAAATCCATTCAGGAATGCAGTTTTGACATCCATTTGCCAAATTTCATAATCATAAAATGCGGCAATTGCTAACATGATTCGGACAGACTTAAGCATCGCTACGGGTGAGAAGGTCTCATCGTAGTCAATCCCTTGAACTTGTCGAAAACCTTTCGCAACAAGTCGAGCATTATAGACAGTAACATTACCGTCAGCGTCAGTCTTCTTCTTGAAGATCCATTTATTTTCAATGGCTTGCTGATCATCGGGCAAGTCAACCAAAGTCCATACTTTGTTCTCATACATGGATCCCATCTCGGATTTCATGGCCTCAAGCCATTTTGCGGAATCTGGGCTCATCATCGCTTCTTCATAGTTCGTAGGTTCGTCATGGTCTAGTAACATAACCTCCAGAACAGGATTACCGTACCACTCTGGTGCGGACCTTAATCTGGTTGACCTCCGAGGTTCAGTAATAACTTGATCTGAAGTTTCATGATCATTATCATTAACTTCCCCACTAATTGGCGTAGGTGTCGCAGAAACTGGTTTCTGTGATTATCTACTTTCCAATAAGGGAGCAGGTACAGTTACCTCATCAAGTTCTACTTTCCTCCCACTCACTTCTTTCGAGAGAAACTCCTTCTCTAGAAAGGATCCATTCTTAGCAACGAATGTCTTGCCTTCGGATCTGTGATAGAAGGTGTACCCAACAGTCTCCTTTGGGTATCCTATGAAGACACATTTCTCCGATTTAGGTTCGAGCTTATCAGGTTAAAGTTTCTTCACATAAGCATCGCAACCCCAAACTTTAAGATACGACAACTTTGGTTTCTTGCCAAACCATAGTTCATAAGGTGTCGTTTCAACGGATTTTGATGGTGCCCTATTTAGAGTGAATGCAGCCGTCTCTAAAGCATAACCCCAAAACGACAGCGGTAAATCAGTAAGAGACATCATATATCGCACCATATCTAGTAAAGTACGATTACGACGTTCGGACACACCATTACGCTATGGTGTTCCGGGTGGCGTGAGTTGCGAATCTATTCCGCATTGTTTCAAATGAAGACCAAACTCATAACTCAAATATTCTCCTCCACGATCAGATCGTAGAAATTTTATTTTCTTGTTACGATGATTTTCAACTTCACTCTGAAATTCTTTGAACTTTTCAAATGTTTCAGACTTATGTTTCATTAAGTAGATATACCCATATCTGCTCAAATCATCTGTGAAGGTGAGAAAATAACGATATCCGCCACGAGCCTCAATATTCATTTGACCACATACATCTGTATGTATGATTTCCAATAAATCTGTTGCTCTCTCCATAGTTCCAGAGAACGGTGTTTTAGTCATCTTGCCCATGAGGCACGGTTCGCAAGTACCAAGTGATTCATAATCACGTGATTCCAAAAGTCCATCAGTATGGAGTTTCTTCATGCGCTTTACACCGATATGACCTAAACGGCAGTGCCACAAATAAGTTGCACTGTCATTATCAACTCTGCATCTTTTGGCTTCGACATTATGAATATGTGTGTCACTACTATCGAGATTCATTAAAAATAGACCACTCTTCAAGGGTGCATGACCATAAAAGATATTATTCATATAAATAGAACAACCATTATTCTCTGATTTAAATGAATAACCGTCTCGCATTAAACAAGATCTAGATATAATGTTCATGCTCAACGCTGGCACCAAATAACAATTATTTAGGTCTAAAACTAATCCTGAAGGTAGATGTAGAGGTAGCGTGCCGACCGCGATCACATCGACTTTGGAACCATTTCCCACGCGCATCGTCACCTCGTCCTTAGCCAATCTTCGCTTAATCCGTAGCCCCTGTTTCGAGTTGCAAATATTAGCGACAGAACCAATATCAAATACCCAGGTGCTACTGCGAGCATTAGTAAGGTACACATCAATAACATGTCTATCACATATACCTTTGTTAACCTTGCCATCCTTCTTATCCGCCAAATATTTGGGGCAGTTCCGCTTCCAGTGACCAGTCTGCTTGCAGTAGAAGCACTCAATTTCAGGCTTAGGTCCAGACTTGGGTTTCTTCTCCTGAACAGCAACTTGCTTGCTGTTCTTCTTGAAGTTCCCCTTCTTCTTCCCTTTGCCCTTTTTCTTGAAACTAGAGGTCTTACTGACCATCAACACTTGATGCTCCTTTTTGATTTCTACCTCCGCTGCCTTTAGCATTGCGAAGAGCACGGGAATTGTCTTATTCATCCCTTGCATGTTATAGTTCATCACAAAGCTCTTGTAGCTTGGTGGCAGTGATTGAAGAATTCTGTCAATGACGCTATCATCCGGAAGATTAACTCCCAGTTGAATCAAGTGATTATTATACCCAGACATTTTGAGTATATGCTCACTGACAGAACCATTCTCTTCCATCTTGCAGCTGTAGAACTTATTGGAGACTTCATATCTCTCAATCCGGGCATTTGCTTGAAATATTAACTTCAACTCCTGGAACATCTCATATGCTCCATGACGTTCAAAACGTCGTTGAAGACCCGGTTCTAAGCCGTAAAGCATGGCACACTGAACTATCGAGTAGTCATCAGCTTTGCTCTGCCAGACGTTCATAACTTCTGGTGTTGCTCTTGCAGGAGGCCTGGCACCTAGCGGTGCTTCCAGGACGTAATTCTTCTGTGCAGCAATGAGGATAATCCTCAAGTTACGGACCCAGTCCGTGTAATTGCTACCATCATCTTTCAACTTTGCTTTCTCAAGGAACACATTAAAATTCAATGGAACAACAGCACGGGCCATTTATCTACAATTAAAATAGACACGGAAGATGCTATCAGGTACTAAGTTCATGATAAATTTAAGTTCTATTAATCATATTACTTAAGAACTCCCACTTAGATAGACATCCCTCTAATCATCTAAGTGATTACGTGATCCAAATCAACTAAACCATGTCCAATCATCACGTGAGATGGAGTAGTTTCAATGGTGAACATCACTATGTTGATCATATCTACTATATGATTCACGCTCGACCTTTCGGTCTCCGTGTTCCGAGGCCATATCTGCATATGCTAGGCTCGTTAATTTTAACCTGAGTATTCCGCGTGTGCAACTGTTTTGCACCCGTTGTATTTGAACGTAGAGCCTATCACACCTGATCATCACGTGGTGTCTCAGCACGAAGAACTTTCGCAACGGTGCATACTCAGGGAGAACACTTTTATCTTGAAATTTTAGTGAGAGATCATCTTATAATGCTACCGTCAATCAAAGCAAGATAAGATGCATAAAAGATAAACATCACATGCAATCAATATCAGTGATATGATATGGCCATCATCATCTTGTGCTTGTGATCTCCATCTCCGAAGCACCGTCATGATCACCATCGTCACCGGCTCGACACCTTGATCTCCATCGTAGCATCGTTGTCGTCTCGCCAACTATTGCTTTTACGACTATCGCTACCGCTTAGTGATAAAGTAAAACAATTACATGGCGATTGCATTGCATACAATAAAGCGACAACCATATGGCTCCTGCCAGTTGCCGATAACTCGGTTACAAAACATGATCATCTCATACAATAAAATATAGCATCATGTCTTGACCATATCACATCACAACATGCTCTGCAAAAACAAGTTAGACGTCCTCTACTTTGTTGTTGCAAGTTTTACGTGGCTACTACGGGCTTAGCAAGAACCGTTCTTACCTACGCATCAAAACCACAATGATAGTTTGTCAAGTTAGTGTTGTTTTAACCTTCGCAAGGACCGGGCGTAGCCACACTCGGTTCAACTAAAGTGAGAGAGACAGACACCCGCCAGTCACCTTTAAGCAACGAGTGCTCG
The DNA here is from genome assembly GCF_018294505.1 of Triticum aestivum. Classification (NCBI taxonomy): domain Eukaryota; kingdom Viridiplantae; phylum Streptophyta; class Magnoliopsida; order Poales; family Poaceae; genus Triticum; species Triticum aestivum. The sequence goes on along the minus strand of NC_057799.1, from coordinate 384,602,755 downwards.
CAACGGTGGAACCAGTCTCGCGTAAGCGTACGCGTAATGTCGGTCCGGGCCGCTTCATCTCACAATACCGCTGAACCAAAGTATGACATGCTGGTAAGCAGTATGACTTATATCGCCCACAACTCACTTGTGTTCTACTCGTGCATAACATCAACGCATAAAACCAGGCTCTGATGCCACTGTTGGGGAACGTAGTAATTTCAAAAAAATTCCTACGCACACGCAAGATCATGGTGATGCATAACAACGAGAGGGGAGAGTGTTGTCCATGTACCCTCGTAGACCAAAAGCGGAAGCGTTAACACAACGCGGTTGATGTAGTCGTACGTCTTCACGATCCGACCGATCAAGTACCGAACGCACGGTACCTCCGAGTTCAGCACACGTTCAGCTCGATGACGTCCCTCGAACTCCGATCCAGCCGAGTGTTGAGGGAGAGTTTCGTCAGCACGACGGTGCGGTGACGATGATGATGTTCTACCGACGCAGGGCTTCGCCTAAGCTCCGCTACGATATTATCAAGGTGTAATATGGTGGAGGGGGGCACCGCACATGGCTAAAAGATCGTTGATCAATTGTGTGTCTAGAGGTGCCCCCCTACCCCCGTATATAAAGGAGCAAGGGGGAGGCCGCCGGCCTAGGAGGTAGAGGCGCGCCAGGAGGAGTCCTACTCCTACCGGGAGTAGGACTCCCCCCCTTTCCATGTTGGACTAGGAGTGGAAGGTGGAAGAGGTGGAGGGGAGGAAGGAAGGGGGGGGGGGCGCCCCCCTCTCCTTGTCCTATTCGGACTGGGGGGGAAGGGGGGCGCGGCCCTGCCCTGGCCTCCTCTCCTCCCTTCCACCTAGGCCCACTAAGGCCCATTAAGTTACCGGGGGGTTCCGGTAACCTCGCGGTACTCCGGAAAAATCCCGATTTCACCCGGAACACTTCCGATGTCCAAACATAGGCTTCCAATATATCAATCTTTATGTCTCGACCATTTTGAGACTCCTCGTCATGTCCGTGATCACATCCGGGACTCCGAACAACCTTCAGTACATCAAAACATATAAACTCATAATATAACTGTCATCGTAACGTTAAGCGTGCGGACCCTACGGGTTCGAGAACTATGTAGACATGACCGAGACACCTCTCTGGTCAATAACCAATAGCGGGACCTGGATGCTCATATTGGTTCCCACATATTCTACGAAGATCTTTATCGGTCAGACCGCATAACAACATACGTTGTTCCCTTTGTCATCGGTATGTTACTTGCCCGAGATTCGATCGTCGGTATCTCGATACCTAGTTCAATCTCGTTACCGGCAAGTCTCTTTACTCGTTCCGTAATACATCATCCCGCAACTAACTCATTAGTTACAATGCTTGCAAGGCTTATAGTGATGTGCATTACCGACTGGGCCCAGAGATACCTCTCCGACAATCAGAGTGACAAATCCTAATCTCGAAATACGCCAACCCAACAAGTACCTTTGGAGACACCTGTAGAGCACCTTTATAATCACCCAGTTACGTTGTGACGTTTGGTAGCACACAAAGTGTTCCCCCGGTAAACGGGAGTTGCATAATCTCATAGTCATAGGAACATGTATAAGTCATGAAGAAAGCAATAGCAACATACTAAACGATCGAGTGCTAAGCTAACGGAATGGGTCAAGTCAATCACATCATTCTCCTAATGATGTGATCCTGTTAATCAAATGACAACTCATGTCTATGGCTAGGAAACATAACCATCTTTGACCAACGAGCTAGTCAAGTAGAGGCATACTAGTGACACTCTGTTTGTCTATGTATTCACACATGTATTATGTTTCCGGTTAATACAATTCTAGCATGAATAATAAACATTTATCATGATATAAGGAAATAAATAATACTTTATTATTGCCTCTAGGGCATATTTCCTTCATTAGGTGGAGGAATTATTATTTTACGCGTAATAAGGAGGCATTTCCTTGTGTGCGGCCGTGGACCCAGCTGCCAGCCTCTCCACGTACAGTCCACTTCCGATGGATGTCGTTCGTTGACCACGCCGTGCCGAGAGCAGCAGGGCGGTGGACGACGGCGAGGCCTACGAAGGGGACGACTCGGAGCCGGGGAAGACACGACAGTGGCTGCCCATGCGGTGGGGAGTACGAGGGTTGACTGGTTCGGCTGCCGTCGCCGGAAAATAACAGGAGGTGTGGGTGAGTAGAGGGATAGCTAGGCCAAGGATGCGAGTATGGTGGGGCCGTGAGGCCTGCCCGGCAGCACAGCCGGCCATGGGAGGCAGGAGCAGGCAGTTCTGCCGGCGCTGGTTTGGGCGGCTGGAGCAGGAAGATCAGAGACTGAAGAAGCACGATTGTCGTTAGATTGACATCTAACGGTCTGATGCTGGTAGAGTCAATTGTTGACTAAATTTCTTTTTTTGAGAAACCTTGTGTACGCATGAGCTTAGTTGGCCCACAAATCAGCCTCCATATCTGTGGCAGACAACATAGAGCCCATTTGCTATTTTTTTAATAATTTGCAGTCCATTTGCTAATTCTTAAGTAATTTATTACAGCCCATTTTCTGCCCAGGATCATGATCAAAAAGTTCAACCTTATTTTGTATATTTCGGTGGAGTCCAAACTGTTGTAATCCGGAAATGATAAACATTTTTAAGAACTTATTGATTTGCCAAAAAAATCATTTTGTTTTTGTAAGCAAATAAGACGTGGGACAATTGAGTTGGTTTAAGGGAAAACCAGTGGTAAAAAAATCAGCGCTGGTAGGGAAAAAACAACAAAAATAAGGATGTAAATATGAAAAGGAAACTTTATGTATTTTCAATATAATGATACGTGTATATGAACTAGTAAAACTATAGGTAGAGATTAGAAAACGGAAGTAGGACATGGCGTTTCAAGAGGAAAATAGAACTGGGCTATGTGTTTGATTTAGTAAAAAAACTGTTGTAAGACAAAATATAAGTAACGCTGGCAGGCCAGAGGCCTGTAGATACCTACTGGATCTTTGTGCCCCATTGTCGTCATGGGCTAGGCCTTTTAAAAACAAAACCAAGCCTGGGCAGTCTACAACCCAGTTGAAACTTGCTCGACCTGAAAAAACAATATAGCTGCTCAATAAACGAGAGAATTCTGCAAATACAGACTGATAACCGGGATGCAACAGGTATATTGTTTTTTTATCGTGATAATAAGTGCATGCATTTGTTTCAAAAAATTTGGAGAACTGGGGATTCGAACGGCAGGTGCTTATGCTACCCATCAAATAAAAATCAGGTGCCTGAAAATTCGTTTCGAAACAAATGATTCAGCTTTATATCCACGTCGACCCTCAGCATGATGGTTGGAAGCAAATGCCAAGTTCATACCAAAAGATCGTTAATAGCAATACCAACTTGCGAACGACAAGGTAGTACAAGTACCAATACCAAACTAACTTATAATCTTTTTAGTCCTGGCCCTAGTGTTCGTCTGGTAGAAAATCTTGCAGAGGACCAGCTCCCGCTCCTTCTCTTGCTCCAGGTCCCCGAGGTGGTACTGGTGCATCACCCAGTTGGTCCTCTGCTGGTCGAAGTTCTTTTTTTGCGGGAATGGTCTAAGTTCTTGTTGGTGTGCAGCACCAGAACCTTTTTGATGTCCGTCTGCCGGCCATTGACCATCATCGGCAAGGTATTGCCGGTCTTGTGCCACATCGCGTGCATGCCGCACTCTGACTGTATCTTGCTACGCGTCCACGTGCCCCTTTTTATCGCCCTAGAATTGTGCTGGAAGAAATGCTTGCTTAGGCCACTCAGTGTGATACCTGCAGTATTATCGAATACAGGTTTTAGTGTACGTAGTTGGCATTTTCATAACATCTTTGGCATGTTGCAGTCACTTGTTTCACTTTTTATTAACTGTCAAATTGTAATTGCTTCACTAGGTCTGCGTCTAGAAAGAAAAATAGAGCTATAAACAAAGGAATATGTTTGTGCAAGTAGACGGCCGATCGGTGTCTTACCTGGAAGTTTCTCAAGATGGGTGTAGCATATGTCGTGCTCGTTGTCGATGGTTGATATGAACAAATCGATGAGAGGGTGAGATCTCCCCCTGTGCAGCACTCACTTTGACCTCAAGGTGCTCGATCAGCTCCTGATCCATGGGATCAAACTTGACGCCAGCCGGCAGCACCGGCCAATCCTTCTTGGAGTTGCATCGGTTAATTCCAGTTATATGGTACTCAATGTATGATCAATCGACTCTTTTAAGTGAATGATGAAAGATTTCGACAGATAAGTGGTAGTACTCCACATATGAAGTCCACAATACCCGAACATGCCGCCGGGATTCTTGTGTCACCTCACGCGTAGCGTGTTATCACGTCAATTCAATGTGAGGACATGATGAATTTGACCGACGTATACTAGTACTGCTACTGTACTACTTACTAGTCGTATTTAGTGTCACATTTTAACCATAGGTTAACTAACAAAATGTCAATGCATGTCACCAAAAATATTCCATTGGAAACTATGTTCAAATACGAATAAAACGATATAATTTTTTGTGACATGCATTAACATTTAGTTAGTGAAATTTATGATCAAAATTTGACACAAATTACCAAAGGGACCAGTAAACCAGGAGGGAGGTAGTAGTACGAGTAGCGCAATATACGATACAGAGGACTAGTACAAATTTAGAAATGGGGTAAGAAGTTACAAGGCTGTGCGACAGACTTTGTAGGCTACATGAGTAATACAAAATATAATTCCCATTGGACAACACTTTCACCAACAACTACACACTTGAAGCTATATATATATATATATATATGTATATATATATGTATATATATATGGCTTCTGCACGTCCGTCATCATTATTAGTACATCCTACGTAGGTGAATTAGGATGCACTTGATCCCAGAAAGGTATCTATCCTTCAAACCAGAGGAGTGCTTCAAACTAACAACAATACATAATATCCAACAAAAGAGTGTCATGCTACAGCAGCAGGATACATGGCTCAATCTAGATATCAGTACGAATCAAGTTGTGTATATTTGATGTTGGCTTGAACCACATCGCCGCATGTCGGGTTTGCAAAATCCATCCATCGCATGGAAGCTTGATGTCTTTCACACACTGAAGATTATCTGGCAACAAGCTGTGTCGACGAATCTCTGGATATGGTGATTAATAAAACCCATGGTATGATGTGTAAACACAGTTCCCCCTGGCGAATGGAAGTTGCATAGCACGGTAATCATCACCGGTGATATGATCGATGATTGGTTGGATGATCGGATAATTGAGCCCGAGGAACATGGAGTGGTGGCCGAGGCTGTAAACCCGCCTCCAGTTGAATACGTCTGGCCCAACGAAGCTGGGATCTTTCTCGAACATGAAGCAGCCATAGCCATCAATGTCATGAACGCCCCAGGCATTGTACTGCATGTGGTTTGATTAAATGGTTTGGTCAATTTTGGTACGTGCAAATGAGCACCAAATGACCGCCGTCAGCTGAACGAGCGATAAACCACCACCCATCGGCTGGTATGATTCCAGGTCCTGGAATCATGAAGGCCGGCGCATTTGCGTCTGCTTCAACAATTCAAATTGGAGAGCAAAAGGACAAAAATAAACAATCATGTTCAGAGTATGTGTGGAATTAAGATTATTATAACAGTGACACATATCATAGACAAAGAATTGCAATGCCATGGTCATAATCATACGCCAAGTTAAAAAAATAAGCCAATGGCTTTCATATTCTAGCAATATATCATGGTTCAAACATCATGTAACAATGAGAGGAAAACAGATATGACAGGGCCTACTCATATTCTACCATAGCACTTACTACAGTTATCATATCAACTCTAAGCAATAACATGCGTTGTTATAAAAATCCTGGAAATGCAAGTAACATATAGCAATCATGAGGTTATACTCATAATATCTATTCTAACAATCATTGGATGCCAATTGTTCTCATATCAACTCTAACAATAACATGTGTGGTCATAAAAATCTAGGAAATGAGAGGAATATATAGCAATGATGTGGTTATAGACATACTATATATTCTAAATTTGTAACAATGAACAGGTAGTCGTATTCTTAAGGTAAAGATTAGATGAGATAGAAAATTACACGACGATAGATTCCACCAGTATAGGCAGCCAATCTGTGCGTCGACCGCATAAACGATGCCATCGTGCACTATAGCATAAGATAGAAATGTTGGGTGCAAGGGATCGACGATGAGCCATAACCATGTATGGCGACGAGATTCCAGATAGACTAATCCCATGTTGAACACGTCAATGAGCTTGTAATCCATGTAGTCTTCTGATGGTGTGGGCACTTTGCAGATTACAACCTTCACCAAACAGAGGTCGAGCCAAAAGCTCGACCCGTCTCGTGCGTAGTAGGCAGGAGTGTCCGGCGGGCCGCGAGGCTCGATGGCGGCGGTATCCAACGATGGAAGGGTGATCTCTCACTGGGTGTAGATATCCACGAGACGCCACGGACTACCGGATTGGTGGATGAGGACGATCCAGTTGGCCTTCATGCTCGCCCAGTAGTGGCCGCACATGAAGGACAATGGACGGGTAGTGGTAGCATGTCGAGGGGCACCACGGCAACCTCCGTAGGATCGTCAAGTCAGTGTCTGGGCCACCTGCGAGGATCGGGCATCAGCAAGCAGGGTGTCTTGAAAAGAGCCGGCCGGTTGCAGACGAGTAGACGGTACAAAGACACCGAGCATGCGGCCAGACGGACGGTGCTGAGCAGGTCCATACGATTATAGATCTGCTCCAAGAGAACATCGGGGAGGGAATTCCAATCGCGGCTCTACGTGTTAGTCGGTTCTTTCATAGGGTTTTTTAGGGCGCTGAGTGACTGGGGTTTTCGGTGCCTGCGAGCCAGCAGGGAAGTGGATTCGGGCGGGCGAGCAAAGAAGATGGTGTGTGTGGCCGAGCAGTGAGCGGGGGGATATGGTAGCGAGCTAGCAAGGAAGATGGCGCGGGCGGGCGAGCAGTGAGCGAGGGAAATGGTGTGCGGCCGACGATGAGGAAGAGAGGAGGAAGAAGAAGAGAGGAGGAAGAAGAGTGAAAGACGGGGAAGAAAGTGCATTAAATCTCAATTCTACTAGTACTACTACCAGGATATACCGTCCTTCGGAGTGTAAATAGTTACGCCGATGACATGTGGGTCTACCTCAAGAGGGCCCATATGTCAATTAATGGAGGAGAGAGGTGCGTAGTCGTATTTGCGGAAGCGTGCTCCACTGGCAAACATGATGGCAGTACTGGGTAAGGATGATTTAGTAACACCAACACGCTGGTTCAGCTTATTAATCAAGTGTCCCATCTGCTGCTGCGTGTATTGCACTTCACTGTGAAGACTAGTTGAATAGTTCTCTCTGACCGAGATGGGGAATAATGGATCACGAAGACTTCCTATCTACAGTATCCCTATGCCTGTACGCTCGGGTCCCTCCCAATGCTCCGCCTTGTACATGTGCTAAGGCTGCCATGTAGGCAAAAAGTCTGATGTGGGAAGGTAATTAAGAGTAGAGATAAGTGTGGTGACCCCAGTACTAAGCGCGAGAATCTAGACAAAAGACTTAAATGGAAGAATCCCACCAATGCATGATGAACTTTAGTTACAAAATCATTAAATAAAGGATGCTTAGCACCTGTACATGTAAGCATTGGGAGCTTTAGTTGCTAAAGTTTTTAATCTGCTTAGCACCCCATGTAAGCACCGATGCATTGGAAGTAGCCTCATCCTGTCCAACAAGATGAAACATTGGCCAAGGCACCCGGCGCCAATAATGTAGGAGTACTAGTACTACCTCCTTTCCGGTTTATAGGGCTCAATTCAAAAATCTCATCAACCAAGGTAGATGATGAGTGGTGGAATAATTTTTGTAGTTTGCAAAAACACTCAATTAATGCACTCATTTTCCTCAAAAAATTATGTTTACCAATGCATTAGTTTTGTGTCAAACTTTGACCATCTACTCCCCCCATCCAGATGAATAAGTCATCTTTGGTTGTGCACGGTGACCAAGGAGGGAAAAACAAGAGAACTTAATGTTTATTTGCTACTCCCTCCGTTCCTAAATATTGTCTTTTTAGACATTCAAATGGAATACAACATACAGATGTATGTAGACATATTTTAGAGTGTAGATTCACTCATTTTGCTCCGTACATAGTCACTTATTGAAATCTCTAGAAAGACAAATACTCCGTGGGAACAGAGGGAGGCTTTTACTCCGTATTTGGGAACAGAGGGAGTACCACAATATGGAGGGAACAAAGGAAGCTTGAAATATGAACATGTCAATGGGAGGGAGTAAAAGCCTCATGCATGCATGCAACATGCAACACTCACACATACACATGGAAGCATGCAACACTCACGCACCCATGCGGCACACAGCACGCGACGCAACACACACGCTCACGCTCAAGTGCTCAACCTACTCCCTACGTCCGTGAAAGACTGTACATTTAGAGATTTACACATTGACCAGGGCATAATTAACGCCCAAAAGTAGCAGATTTATGTGTGCATGCGACCATTGAGAGAAGAAGATTAAATGAAGGTTGTTGCATGCTGTAATTAAGGATAGACATGTAGTCTAAAGCTAGAGCACAAGTTGGTGGATTAGTCAATCAATATCGATTTTAGATTAAAGGCTAAATGCATTGGAAGTGTAGATGTATACTCTTTGTTTTTAGCCGATGTACACTCTTTGTTGGAAGACCGAGGGAGTACACGTGCATGCACTCACATACATAGCCAGGGTGGTTCGCGCGCAAGGGTTGGACTCCTGTCGCGCCTGCGTAAATTTTGTTCAACTGATTTCTTTGCTCTGCCAACTAACAGGTGGGACCCAGAAACCAGGTGACAATTTAACCAGTCAACAAAGTGCCACGTCGACTATGTGGCCGGCCAATAGGGTGCAATATGGTGCTCTAAGATGAGCTAGTGATCGTATAATCACCGCAAAACTATATATAGTGATCGTAAAGAGCGTATTGTTACATACGTTGACCGCGAGTGTATTTTTCTCGTTTCAAATTAAGCCATATTAACCGGAAAGGACTAGTACTTGTACTGCTTTGATGTGTCCCGTCAACTCGCTGAACAAGGAGAAGCTTGCTTAGTACGCCTCTCCCACGCCCACACGCGCGGTGGCTCGCAGGACGAGGAGAGGGTTTTGACTACAGAGCCCTCTCCCTCTCCCTCTCGCTCGCCCTCGCCCTCGCGATGGACATGTAGCTGTTCAATCGGTGTCAGATTGCCAAAAGCATGTTGTACTATAGTATCATCATTGTTGGACCTTCCGAAGAGGCGAAGAGCCAAGTGCAAGGTTCACACGAGTACGAACTGTTGAACCTCCCGAGGAGGCAAAGAGCCAAGCGCAAGGTTTTATAGGAGTTGTTGTCCTAGTAGGAGTATACTACAACTATAGCGAACGATGCTACTGTATGATGCTGCCACGTCACCTATATCCAAACTGTGCCACCTTTGTTTTCTCAAAGAGCGTGTTGGAGCCCGTGCAACAACCACACAAGTTGCACGTACACATAACACATTTACTAGTAATAAATTCTAAAGGACAAATGTCAGCATGCCACACAAGTTCATCTCCAATTCATGTGATAAATTTGTGCACGACTAGTCTACATATATTCACAGCGCTACCGTTCACAATTTACCATACCCCACTTACACGTTATGAATGGGCTACATGTCCTCCTCCAGGTTCCAGTCCCAGGTGTTCTTCATGGATGGCACGATCCATAGGCGGTGGGCAACGGGAATCATTGTCACAGCTTTCTAGTTCGGTTCCACACGATGGAGACTCATCCAAGCTGAAGCGGCATAAATCAGGGATAGCGTGTCCCAGCATGTCGTTCATCCAGTGGTGCGCACTAAAGACACAACCATGCTTCATGAACGGTAGGCCTTCGGTGTCGTGCACGGAAGGTGGCATCCGCTTCACAATGGGGTAGCTGTCCCCAATGAAAAGCGAGTACTCTCCAAGAGTGTTCCTCGGCACCCACGTAGCATCACGGGGGTCGAACTCGGCACCATTCATCTGATACATGCGGCATCTCAGATCTGGACACATGGTGACGTACACAGTCAAGGTCCATGCATAATAATGTTGTGCTCAAATATGGCGGTCAGTAATACTGTGCAGCAAATAGTACTACTCCGGTATAGAGGAAGTAAAATAACCGGCTTATTATATATAGCGACTCTCGGCTACATGGATGAGATAGTAAGACATGGAAAAACAAAAATGGTGGCAGCTAGTGGGTTCAAGTCTTTAAGGGCCTAGCTAGCTATACGCGTCCTCCAAGGTAAAAAGTACTCCTACTAGTACTAGTAAGTAGTACAACAATGAAAGAGAAGGTGAGAGGGTTACAAAATATAATACTAAATGGAATACCTGGGTAGATGGTGACGGTCCGATTGTGGTAGATTGTGTGACCATGTTGCACATCAGTGGTACCATGGGTAACGACTGCTAAGATAGTTGATCCCAATATGCCAAAGTCAGCTACAAGGTTCCAGGTTAGACCGAATCGCGGATGCAAATGCACATCCAGGATCGGCGATCTTATTTTGATTGGGGGATGACTGGTCCCTGCAAAATAATGGAGTACCGTTAGGGATGCAAATGATGGCTTGTGCATTCCGTTTGTAATCTCCCGTACCATAGGATGGCAACCAGATGAAACAAGTCCCCTGGCTTGTCACCGCGAAGATGCGGCCTAGATGGAACACAGCGTCTTCGAACGTGTAGGGGTATAAATCTGCCGCGGCCAACGTGCGCCAGCCTCTGCCCTGTCTGCCGTTACTGCCTCTTGTATTGATGGCAATGCTTATGTCGAACACCGCAATGAGATAATAATCGTCGTAGCCGTGTCGCTTTGTCGGCGGGTCCGCAATTGCTATCTTCTTCAATCTCATGTTGGCATCATCATACATATTCAAGCCCAGCCAGTCCGGAAGGCCAATCCCAATGGTGGAGAAGGGTTCTACGGGAACGGCCGCACTGCTGTGGATGTTGTGCAAAATGATGGTGGTATCCGGCCGGAGGTATGCAAGCCAATCTTCGTTGGCACCGACCCAGACCTATATATAAGACGGTGGGCGGCAGAGAAATTACGGGATGGAAATGGAATAACTAAGTACTACATGATCAAACTCCATGACTGACCTGCTCATTTGACGAAATCCGACTACCTCTCAACGACGACAAATCTAGCGGAGTCAACGTGCAACCATGGCCAGGGAGCAGTGGACTGTTCGAAGGATTGTCCCATAGAAGAACCTTCTCCTCGAGGATGCATGGAAGACCAACAAGCATGGCCTTTTCCCAAGCCTGTTTAAGCACCGTCTTGAAAAAGTTGGTGTAGGAAGCACCGAGTCTTGCGGCGGTGAGGACGTCAGAGCGGCGTGTGATTTCTCCTAGAGGATCGCCGTCCAAGGTCTCCCAGCCCCGACGAGGAGGAGAACCGCCTGGAGAATCCATGGGAGCAGCGACGAACTGCCTTCTCTTCGGGGGGAGGGGAACTGGCGAGGAGGAGATAAGAGCGTAGTAACCGTAGGGACTCGTCCCTTCCAACTGTACCTCCTCGATCGTTCCTTAGCGAAGGGGTGAGGCTATTATTTACTACGTACTCGTACTGTCAGATGTGGGGTTCTGGCAAACCCTTAAGGTTCGAACACTGGGGTGCGCGCGAAGTCTTTCCCTCCTACCGATCTATGCCCTAGCTCGCTAAGATCTCGTGGACGAACTCGACGAAATCGCAACACAGAAAGACACGAGATTTATACTGGTTCGGGTCACCGTTGTGGTGTAATACCCTACTCCAGTGTGGTGGTGGTGGATTGCCTCTTGGGCTGGTGATGAATAGTACAGAGGGAAGAACAGCCTCCTGAGGTTGAGGTGTTCTTGTGCTTGGTATCTTAGTGGGTGAGAGCCGAGATGAGATGCCCCTACTGTGGTGGCTAGCTCTACTTATATAGGCCCTGGTCCTCTTCCGAAATATTGAGCGGGAAGGGAGCCAACAACGGCGGGCAAATTTGAAGGGGGACAGCTAGTACAAGCTATCCTGACAAAAGTGGTCTTCGCCTGCAAAAGGCTCTGGTGGTGATGCCGTCTTGGGCTCCACGATGACCTCCGTCTTGCCGTCCTCCTGGTCTTGGTCTCGTTGCACCGATATAGCAACCTTTGCCTGATGCCTCGGTACTCTTCACCTGCGCTGGCCTCCTTAGCACCAAAGAGGAAACAAGGACGTTGTGCGCGCTGGCGCCCGCCTGGTGTCGATCGTCATGGCTCACGTCACGAGAGCCTCGTGAGGTTTGCCCTGCCTTGATATCTCTGCTCCTCATGAGCCTGCCTGACTAGGCCATTCCTGAGGAGGTTTTGCATGGTCCCCCTCGCGCGGGTCTTGGATGCCTTGCTGATGAAGATGGGCCATACGGCCTGCTGGCTTAGCCACGCCGTGGGCCGCAGGCAGGCAAGTCTGGGGACCCCCGTTCCCAGGACGCCGACAGTAGCCCCCGGGCCCATGGTGCGCTCGGGTTTGGCTTCGCAGCGAAGCCAAGGGTCAAGTATGGAGCACCGCGGGCCCCAAAAGCCTGCGGCCTCGATTGACGCGTGGCGGTTGATTGGACTTGGGCATCTCCGCTTCCCCACGCTGCCTCGGCAACTGCTCGACTTGACAAGTCCCTGCGACATGCAAGGAAAACCATCATTACCTGCGATCGTGGGAGGCGCCGGTTGGCCTTCTCTTGCTATAAATGGGGAGGGGGCGGAGCCCCCGTCGCCCATCTCTTCATTGCTTGCTTGATTCTTCTTCCTCGCTCCATTTCTTGCAGCAATGGCGCATATCAGAAGGTTTTCTGCCGAAGAGAAGGGAAAGGCTCGCCGGGATGACTCGGGGCCACTTCCGCCGAAGAAGAGGTCGGTCCACCGTCGCGATGAAGCGGCGATGCAGGTGGTGACGAGGCCCTGGTGCGAGCGGCCTCCTCCGGGGTACCCGCTACCCTTGTACGGCCGAGCCGAGGGCTCGGGAGGACGGAGCGACAAGCAGCGCCACCCATGCCGCGTCCGGGGTCGCCGCGCCATGGCGACGCGTGCCGTCGCCCCTGGAATCCACGCCGCGGACTCCTCGCGCGAGTTGGTGCTGTGGGCGCCGATGCCTCCAAGCTCCTGGATCCGCTTCCCGCGGTTCTTCTCCGACGTGATGCCGCCGAGGGGGCCACTCGAGCTCTGGTTGCAGCACGCCGACTGCAGCGCCCCGGCGACCGGAGCAGAGATCGAAGCGGTCCCCGCCGGCAAGATCTTCATGACTCGCGGCTGGGGCGAGATCGCACAGGTTTGCCGCGCGAGGGGTGCCCTCGCGATCCACTTTGAGTTTGACGACATCTCCACGCTCTTCTTCAAGGTCTTCTATGCCGAGGGCCGCCGCCTGGAGTGCTGCCCTGGAGAGGAGCATGAGGCTAACGCGCGTTCCGCTCGCGGCTACTCCAGCAGCAGCAGCCCTTGGGAGTCCAGGAGCCCTCCTGAGCTCTATGAGACTCCAGAGACGAGCGATGACAGCTACATGCCCCCGAGCTCTCGCCATGCTCGGAGCAGAGCCGCAGCGTCCGGCCGTCGCCGCCGCTGATCTGGATGGGGTTGGCGCCGGCCTCCCATGGCCCACTGTTGATGATGGCGTCTGCCACGGGAGGGTGTAGATAGGATCCCCCTTAGTTTTAGCTTTTGTTCCCTGCGAAGAATCATGAAGTGCCCCGTGGGGGCATGTAAGGGTCTATAATGTCTTTTGTGCCTATCTTCCCTGTTATGAGAATTTGGTGAACGCATGTCCTGTTAAGGCTCGGTCCCCCTTTCTTTCCTCGCGATAGCTTATTGCTCTACGCTGACAGGTCCCGGTCCCCAGGCAGGCTACAGCCGTCGCTGGTATGCCAGGTCGTGTGCCGTGGTCAAGGCCAGGAGGTGTGCGGCCCGAGGTCCAGTAAGAGTCCCTGAGGCGTGATGCTCAGGAGGTCCCCCTTAGCGCTCAAGCAGCCATGGTAAGGCGAGAAAGGGAGTTGACGTGGCCGCAACGGGGTTGCGGCAAGGCGTGAGTGACCATTAGGCCCAAACATTTAGCCGATCCGAGGGCGGGACTTATCTTGTTGACTTCGTGGTGACTCCTAACGTTGCGCTAGGGCTGCGCGCCTACTTGTGTGGCATAGCTAGGCCGGCCCATATGAGTTTCCCTCCCCCATGCTCTCCTTAGTGCTCTACGTCCTCAGGTCCCGGCCCTCGAGCGAGCTCATCCGCCGCTGGTATGCCAGGTCGCGATGCCGTGGTCAAGGCCAGGGGGTGAGGGCTGGAGAGCCAGTAAGAGCTCCTGAGTCGCGATGCTCAGGAGCCCCCCTTTTAACATGCAAGAGAATTGCATAGGATGAACAGACCCGTGGTGGGCGGTGATCGAGCGGCGACGGCCCTGGGCAGGTTAAGTATGGAAAGCAGATCAGCTTAGGTAAATGCAGGAAGATACATGCCACTGGGTCCGGCCCGAGCGGCTTGGGGATGATGCAGCCCGAGGGGCACCCCCAGCAAGGTAAGCTAAAGACATAAGCAAAGGGATACATGCCACAGGGACGGACCCATGTGGCCTGGGAATGATGCAGCCCGAGGGGCGCTCCCAGCTAAACGAGCTTGGAAGATGTCACCTGGTTCTGTAGACGAAGTAGAGTTGGTGCAGCTGAAGACGTGCGTCGAAGGAGTGACTCTTCATGAGCCACCGGAGCCCTGAGCCTCGGGAGGCTCTAGGGGCTCGGGAGGTTCCCTGAAGACCGTCTCCATTTCCTCTAGGACGGCGTGGTACCTGGCCTCCTGAGCCGCCAGGACACGCCGCATGTTGCGGTGATAGGCTGACGCCATGCTCGGCAAGCCGAAGGGCATGCGAACGTAGCTGTGTGGCGGGCCCTCGCAGCGGCCCACACGCGAAGGCCAGAAGCGCTCCTAAGATGCGGCCCTGTTGAGCCCTGGGACGTCGATGCAGACACGCAGCCCAGCATCCTTGCCAGGTTGGGGAGCTGCGCCTCGTGAGCGGCTGTCGCCACGCATGGCTCTTGCGTCTTGCAGTTCTTGAGTGGTCTTGGCGATGAACTCCTGAGTGGTGCGCACTCCTTGCCCTGTGCTCTCCTGAAGGAAACGTGCCGTGAAAGACACCTCCAAGTGGTGCCCAAGCACCTCCCTCATGAGGTTGGCGAGGTCTGAGGCCCTCTAGAAGAGAGCCCCCGAGCCCTGCCCGAGGAGGGCGCTGGGTGCGCCTTCCTATGCGATGGAGGGAGGCGCCCCTGGGACTGACGCTGATCTTGATGAGGCTCCTGCCGTGACGCCATGCTCCTGAGGTCCTGCGCGGCGCAACTGCTTCTTCTTGGGGATGGTCTCCGGAGGGCCCTCACTTCTGTTGTCGGGATCGTTGATTGCTGCAGCTTGGAAGGCGCGCTCGAGGGAGCACACCGCATCTCTCTCTTCACATGGTACCGTGATGATTCCGCCGCTTCCCGACATCTTGAGGACGTTGTAGCCATGGTGGGTGACTGCCATGAACTTGGCCAAGGCCGGATACCCGAGGATGGCGTTGGACGGTAGGCGGATGTGCGCGACGTCGAAGTCGATGAGCTCGGTGCGGTAGTTCTTGCGCTCCCCAAAGGTGACAGGCAGGCGGACCTGCCCTATCAGTGTGGTGGGACCGTCGGTCACTCCTGAGAAAGGTTTGGTTGGCTGGAGCTGCTCATATGACACTTGGAGGTTGTCAAACATGTTGATGGACAGGACGTTGAGCCCTGCGCCACCGTCGATGAGGGTCTTGGTAACCTGCATATTGCTGATGACTGGGGAACACAACATCGGGAGGGCGCCGGTGGTGGCCGCGCACTTGAGCTGATTTGCCGAGTTGAAAGTGATGCGCATTGGGACCACTTGAGCGGGCGCGTGGCTTCGAGCTTGGGGCATGCGATTGCACGCGGCTCCTGGAAGCCCCCAGCCCCCTCGTCCTGATGGTGGTCGTCGTTCCTTCTTGGTGGCGGCAGTGAGGGAAGACCGGCGTTGCCTTGGGGGCGATCCTCACGAGGCTGGTCCCTCCAGGCGCCCTCGCGAGGATGGTCCTGCCAGCGGTCCTCACGAGGCCTGTCACGCCATTCCTGACGCGGGCCACGGTCATCCCAGCGTCCGCCTCCACGTCCTCCTCCACGGCCGTAGCCCCGATCGCTGCGCTCGGGGCATCGACCGAAGTGTCCTTCTCGTATGGCTCTGAGCACTTGATAGTCGCTGGTGTTGTGGGTGTTCAGGTTGTGGAAGGCGCAGAACGGTCGGCTGTTCTTGGATGACTCGGGCTGATCTCTGCCCCGCTTGGTGTCGGGCTCCGCTGCTAGCACTGCTGCTTCCTTGCGCTTCACGTCCTTGGCCTTGGCTTTCTTCTCCTCTGTGCCCGCAGCTGGCAGCTCGAGGAGGGAGAGGTGCCCCTCCTCAGCTCTTGCACACTTGGTCACTAGGTTGAACAGCTCCTGGGATCTGCACAGCTCCTCATGGATAGCGAGCTCTTCCTTCATCTTGACGTCGCGGACGCCGTCAGAGAACGCGGAGATGACGGCCTCGTCCGTGACATTGGGGATCTTGAGGCGGGTGTTGTTGAAGCGCTGGATGTACTTCTGGAGGGTCTCTCCTGGTTGTTGCTTGATGCGGCGCACGTCACCCGCGGCCGGAGGGCGGTCGCGAGTGCCCTGGAAGTTGGCGACGAAGCGGTCGCGCATCTCGTCCCAGGAGGAGATCGAGCCGTGCTGCAGGTTCAGGAGCCAGGAGCGGGCTCCATCCTTGAGAGCCATGGGAAACCAGTTCGCCATGACTTTCTCATCGCCATTGGCTGCTTCGATGCTCAACGCGTAGAGCTGCAGGAACTCCGCGGGGTCGGCGGTGCCGTCGTAGCGAGGAGGTAGATCCGGCTTGAACTTGCCTGGCCAGGCGACGCTACGCAGCTTGGGGGTGAAGGCGCGATAGCCAGCCGTGGTTGCTGGGGCCCGCTTTGGAGGTGGAGCTTGGTCTTGGCGAGGTCCACGCGGTGCCGCTGCGGGTGGCGCGCGGTCTTGACGAGGTGGCGCGGGGAGCGCAGGTGCAGCTTCTCGCGGCCGCGGGATTTCTTGGCAGCATCTCTCTTCGCGCGCGGGCACCGGGCGTGGTGGATCGCGCCGCGGAACCGCGCGCCTTGGTGCCAAGGAACCGTCTTGAGGCGGTGGTGGAGGCGCGCCATGGGTCTCGTTGCCCATGGATGGCTGAGGGTGAGGCAGAGAAAGGGACGGCGTCGGGGAGCCCCCTGCGGTGCGGACGAGCTCGGCGACGCGATCGAGCCACTCCTCGTAGAGGTCGTCGACTGGGCGGTAGCGTAGGAGTTCGTTCGCTACGAGGAGCGCGGCCCGCGCCTCCATGGGAGCGCGGCGCGCGTGCGACGAAGAACCGGCCGGGGTCAGCGATGGAGTGGCGGTGTGGCCGTCCTGCCGTACCGATGGATGCAGCGAGGACGCGTGCTGCTCGTTCCCTGCCGGGCCGGTTGCAGCGTTGGCGGCGGGAGACGGAGAACGACAAGGTGGCCCGCCGACGGGAGCCGTCTGAGCAACACGGGCGGTGAGGGCAGCCCGACGCTCAGCTCGAGCACGGCGAGTGTCCGCCATGGAGACGATGGAGCGACTAATCGATGAGAGGGAGGGTACGGTGCACCCCTACCTGGCGCGCCAAATGTCGGATGTGGGGTTCTGGCAAACCCTTAAGGTTCGAACACTGGGGTGCGCGCGAAGTCTTTCCCTCCTACCGATCTATGCCCTAGCTCGCTAAGATCTCGTGGACGAACTCGATGAACTCGCAACACAGAAAGACACGAGATTTATACTGGTTCGGGCCACCATTGTGGTGTAATACCCTACTCCAGTGTGGTGCTGGTGGATTGCCTCTTGGGCTGGTGATGAATAGTACAGAGGGAAGAACAGCCTCCTGAGGTTGAGGTGTTCTTGTGCTTGGTGTCTTAGCGGCTGAGAGCTGGGTGAACTGCTCGATGGGATCAGATGGGATCCAGCCGAGATGAGATGCCCCTACTGTGGTGGCTAGCTCTACTTATATAGGCCCTGGTCCTCTTCCCAAATATTGAGCGGGAAGGGAGCCAACAACGGCGGGCAAATTTGAAGGGGACAGCTAGTACAAGCTATCCTGACAAAAGTGGTCTTCGCCTGCAAAAGGCTCTGGTGGTGACGCTGTCTTGGGCTCCATGATGACCTCCGTCTTGCCGTCCTCCTGGTCTTGGTCTCGTTACACCGATATAGCAACCTTTGCCTGATGCCTCGGTACTCTTCACCTGCGCTGGCCTCCTTAGCACCAAAGAGGAAACAAAGACGCTTTGCGCGCTGGCGCCCGCCTGGTGTCGATCGTCATGGCTCACGTCACGAGAGCCTCGTGAGGTTTGCCCCGCCTTGATATCTCCGCTCCTCGTGAGCCTGCCTGACTTGGCCATTCCTGAGGAGGTCTTGCGTCGTCCCCCTCGCGAGGCTTGGCCGCTCGCGAGGGTCTTGGATGCCTTGCTGATGAAGATGGGTCGTACGGCCTGCTGGCTTAGCCACGCCGAGGGCCGCAGGCAGGCAAGTCTGGGGACCCCTGTTCCCAGGACGCCGACACGTACTGTAGCAGTACTAGTACTACTTTATCAATTAGTAGTCGATGTAGTCCTGTACTTCTAGTATAGTGCACCAGTTTTGAACTCTTGAATCTCAGGGCCAATGAGCTACAGTTGGAAGTGGAGGGTAGTATTGTTCTCTAGAACCATCGCTGTACTATCAATGCAGGGAAAGTACACCTGCGTAGTGGGTACTCTCGGTGCTCTATTCAAGCGCGTAGCTTGCCTACTCAGCCGCTCCTCTCACGCACACACACTAGCAGCATGTTTATCAGCGATGGTTACTGAGGGGAAGAACATTGGAGTTATTTGATACAGCAAGACTAGGCTTTTCGCTTCCATTTGTGGAGGTGTAATGGATCTCATCGAACTTTGTTAGTAGTTCCTTCTTTATGAATGAGATGAGGCAATACTTTTGCCTCCGTTTCAAAACAAAAAAAAAATCACGTCAAGAGGAATTTCTTTTATAGAGCCGATAATGGAGTGAAGTCCATGCGTGCAACGCCAGAAGCTATAGATTAGTAGAGTACTAGCACTTTACTACGTACAGAGCCATATTGCACAGTTCCCAATGCCGCGCCAGGCTTTTCCGGCTCCTCGGGCTTAATTGGGAGGCGCTAGTTTAAATATGCTACTAGCTGATGAGGAAGCTGCAAGCAAGGTGCGGCTAGGGCAAGCACGCGAGCCACAAGATGATGGGAAGGAAAACCCGTTCACGTGGCTGGGCTATCTAGTGCACCCAGATTGTGGTGCCACACGTCCGTTAGACTTCAAAACTCAAACTAGCCGTGTACAATATTGGCTCGCAGTGAAGTTACTACTTTAAAAAAAGGCCGCCGTGCGTTTGGCCGGGATCGAACCCACAGAACGAGGCATACACTCCCGCAACCACTAGTAGTACTCGTTGGAGTACAACGCAACCTAGAATCGCCTTTTGTCGCTAGTAGTACATTGTTCCTTACAAGAAACACTAATAATGCCAAGAAACTACCACCACTTGCATACGTGGCAGATTTAAGATAAGACTACCTTATCAACCATTGTACATGCCCTTACCAACCAGCCCTACCAAGAAACGACTACTCTACAAAGTGCCGTTATAGGCACGTTTCAACCCATGTCGCCCCTTAAGTCAAGTCAACGCCTTCTATTCGACCGGCAAGTTATGCGTTATGACTTGTGGGACCTACTTGTCAGTCTGCACAAAAATCCCCGAGTGACCTCCTACCTCCGGCCCGTCCACCTAGTCATCCTCGACCATGGGACGCAGTTACCGCCGCAGGTAGAAGGCGAGGTCAAAACCGCCGGCAATGCGGAGCCCATCTTGCGGCAGCCCGGATGCCAGCTCCGTTCGGCGCTCGCGGCCGCTAGCTAGCCAAGATAGCTTCGTCCAGCTGCTTGTCTGCAAGGTTTGCTAGCTATATTGGCACGGCGGCGCGGCGGCTTGCTCGCGCGTGCCGCGCTAAGGCCAGCCATCTGGCTCGAGCGAAGGCCAGCGCGGTGGCTTGCTGGCGCGTGAGTCACGCTCGGGCCAGCCTGCCAACCCGTGTGGAGGCCAGCGCGGCGTCCGGCCTGTTCGGCGGAGCGGCGGCCAACTCCCTCATCACCGGCACCACCGACGAACACGCATCAGTACTGTTTGAAGTAATGTTCAGGAAAAATAATGATTTGAGGGGGAATATAACAGGATAGAAGATCAGATGTGGGTCCCTCGTGTCAACGGTCAAACAAAATGTGTTGGTTTAAGCTGCCTCTCAGCACGTACGTGTGGGCCAACCCTGTCATAAACGGGTTTAAACGGGCCTAATCGACACTAGGTAGTAGTTTTTGGCACGGATTATGAAATTTTGGTTATGTTTTTCCTATTTTTTGTACAATAGTTTCTTCCTAGGGCAGGTTGAAAGTGGTAGTTTTTTGTTAAATACTCTACATATTGTAAGTAGGAGTGAAAGTTAAGCTTTGGAAGCCAATAAGCAAGGCTAGTTACATAGTGCCTATGTGTACGTGCTTGAAAGTAAATATGAACCATGAGTGACTAATATCTTGATGGAAAACTCGAAACTATGGAAATACTAGCATTTTTTTGAATGGTTGGAAATACTAGCAATGTTCACGTGTGTTTCAACGGATCATAATTAGAATAATACTTATTCACAAACTTGATACAAAACACTCTAATTTTGATATACATATATCACTAGAGATATATATGTTTAAATCAAAAAATATTCCTTGGGCTGTTTTGGTGAGGTGAGGGAGGGGTGTGGTTGGTTTTAAGATACTAATTATGGGTTTTTCTGCAAATTGGTAGAGAAGTGGGATGTTGGTGAGAAAAGGCTACAACTTACCTCACAGTCGTTAGATGTAGATCTAATGGTCAGAAATGACGGATGACAAACACACCATCATCACCAACTTAGTCTTCTGTAGGAGTACTAGCAAGATGGAACATCAAGATGCATTTTGTATAAAAAACTTGTCGTGATTGACCCATGCAGGAGTAATCCCATGTGTAAAAACTAATGATATCTCGAGAAAGAGGAGATAAGGTGAAGAGGAGTGGGGCGTGGTGGTGATTGGTGGTCGTACTGAGCAGAGGCAAGGGGATGGATGACACCGGCAGTGGCCACCAGGCCAGTTTGTTCCAGAGGCTTCCTTTTTTAATTGCTCAACAATGAGGTTGTTGGAGATAAGGATGAACGAGGGAAGGCCTTGTCTGCAAATGTGGAGAGAGGTGCGGGTATCTTTTAGTTTAATTTCCATCTGTCAGATATAGATCGGACGGTCTATTGCAAGATGGCACGCATACCATCATCACCAACTCGGTTTTTTATAAGATATGAAATATAAGCTAGTATGGAGATACAAATGTATTATCGATACTTGTTTCCATAAACTAGGACTACATTCGATTCAACGGCTCATCATGTGGGGCCTTAGCACAATGACTTCTCGACTGTGTAAAACAAAGGTTTTCCCGTCGCCGATAAGGAGGGGGTGACGGCGGCGTGCTTTCGGCTTGCTCTAGTCCTAGTAGTCATACTAGGTGGTCTATGCACATGTAGATTTATTCTTTTTCACATCTCGTGTTCGCCGTACTGCCATGACTGTTGACGAATAGACGGTAAGTTATTCACGAGGAAACCCTTGTTGAGCGTGTTTGCGAGAGAGAGAGAGAGACAGTGTGTGTGTGTGATATGTCTAGAGACTGAGGCAATGATAAGAGATTCTTTGTGTCTATGTGTGTGGAGGATAGAGAGAGACATGTACATGGGGCTTTGTGTTGTGTAACATGGAGACACATAGACATAATCAGAGAGTGAGTGTGTGAGATACACATGCGGGCATGGGGAGAGATGTGTGAGTTAGAGAGATGGAGAATTTTGGTGTGCATCTGCGCTAGAGAGGGGGGATATATACATATCTGTAGAGAATATGCAAGGGTGTGTGCCTTAAAAGAAGGATCCAGATAGCTAGATGGGTGTTTGTGCGTGTCTGTGTGTTTGTTCGCGCGTTTGTGTGTGAGAAGGAGTGTGTATGTGGAGTAGAGAGACCACTAATGATGTAAACCTAGTATAAGGGAAGGGGAATGATGTGACATGTGTGTCAAAGAGAGACAAAGGCATGTGTAGTAGCGGGATAGCATGGGTGCGGGCGGGGAGCAGACTATTTGGAAGAGACATCGAGTGTGTGTGGGAGAGGGGTGTGAGAGCGAGAGTGAGAGAGAGAGAGCTAGCGACAGAGAGAGATAGAGAGAGGAAAAGAGGGGGGGGGGAGAGGGGTCGTTTGTGTCCATAAGTGGCGTATAGATAGGGAGACAATGTTGATGTTGTTCGAAATTGGCCTATGTACGGAGACGCAAGGGAAGCGAGTCATCGTGTGTGTGATAGGGACTTCATGAGAGATCTAGAATAGATGGTGTAGAGAACAACATGCGAGATTGAGAACGATGATACATTAGGGAGCTATGGAAAGAGTCACGGCATATATGTATAGAGGGAAGGAGCTGGGGCGGGTCCGCATGTGAGAGAGATAGAAAGAGGAGAGGGGTGCATAAGGAGACAAAGTGTGCTTGTTTGCAGTGGGGGTGGTGTGTGAGGTGAGTGTGTGAGAACCACATAACTAGGGAGATAGACGTTTGGGGGCGACGTTTTGTGTATATGGGAAAGATACACTCTACATAGTGCGTTTGCTAGGGAAAGAGAGATGCCGGGAGACCTAGAGAGTGGGGGAAGAGATGTGTGCATGCCCAAGAGACAAAGTGATAAGAGACCTATATTGGGGTCCGGACTTTAGAAGAGAGGGGGGGTGTTAATGTGCTCATGTGTTCGTGTCTGCAGGAGAGAACGGCGTGTGTGTGTGTGGGGGGGGGGTGTTGGCTTCAGATAATGAGTTAGGTGTCTATATTTGAGGGACTTTAGCGTAATGGAGATATATATGGTCAATAGTGTGTGAACTCATGGTTGATCAATTTGTTTCACAGTTTGGACTATGAGATAACGATACTTTTGAACATGCGTGATATACCTTGATGTACCAGAATTACAAACCTAAGATTGGAATTTTGGAATTCGACTCCATCATTAGCTTTTGTAGTTCATTTAAACAGAGGTACATTTTTTAAGCCGGGATTTCCTAATTTCAAATTCATATATCAAACCTAGATATATACACATACGGGCATGTTCAAACTTTATAATCATCCACTTTATTCATACACATACACATTTTTGCTTTTGTCATCAAATTTAGGATAAACACATTTGGAATTTCATTTGAATTGGACCGTATGATGGTATTTGCTTGTACTAGCTCAATGATCCATATTTGAATTGAATGGACAATCTAAGTTTCGAGTTGGAGATATTGATTTTCAAAACTTGCACTTTTTTTGCGTGCGAAACAAATAAATTATTGACCATGATATCATAGTCGGCCGTACAAGAGCAGAACACTTATAATTTCAGGCGCCAAAAGCTTTCAAACTTCCCGCTCACATCGAAATATCTCGCGCCCGAAAGTTTAGCCCTGCGATATTCCAGTTTTACCCCTGCCACATGAACGGAAAAGGGCCGCTTTGGTAACTCCATTGGTTTTCCCTCTTTGCCCCCAACATTCTTCCCCAGAGCCCCTCCCCGACCCCCCAACCACGGCAAGCCGCCGAATCTAGTCCTCCGCCGCAGCGGTGGACCTTACACCCCACCGGATCTACCTTCCGCACCTTGGAACCCCCAACTGCCAACTCACCACTTCACCGGAGCCGCTTCACCGAGTGGCTTATCCACCACTCCAGATCTCCTTGACCGCCATCATGGTCCACCGCACCGGATCTGCTTAACCGGCGCCGTCGTCCACCACACTGTAGGCCCTTCACTGACTCCCTCGTCCGCCCATCGCTGGCCCTTCATACAAGCCTTCGTCCGCCGCAATAGATCCGCCTCACCGAAAGCACTGTACACCGCGCCCGCCGAAGCCTTCGTCCACTGCACCGGACCCGCTCCACGGACGCCATATTCAACTCCATCGGCCCTGCTTTACCGATGTCGCAGCCTCATCAGGTTATTTCGATTTGTACTCCTTCGGTTTTTCTCTTCTTTATCGTGCAACTGTTCACTTACCTCAGATGAGCTTTCTTGTATGTCGATAGGCGCCGCAACCGAAGCACCGGAGCCGCTTCAGCGATGTCGACAGCCGGCCCAAACTCAACCGCAACACGAGCACCATCGACGATCCTTAGCTATCAAGTATGATAACGGTACCCATACGCCGCCGAGAATCAGATACTATTATCCAACGGTCGGCGCCTACGTTCACTTTCTTAGCATAAGCACCACACCTTTGTATTTCTTCAGGGCATCATTCAATTTTTCATGAGACGCGTTATTCTGCTTGCACCTGTAGGGCCATACTTCTGGCAGTGAACATGTTACATGTGCTAAATTACATACCAGTGCACATATAGTTAATATGCTTTAGTTTTGTCCTAAGTATTACTGTACTTCCTAGATATCACTGCCTACTATTTTACTTCTTGCATGCTATATTTATGATAATGGTGTTATTCTGATGCCACCTGTTGGTTCCATTAGACTGCTTCATGTTCTCTATGCTTAATTACACATCAGCAAACTAGCATGTGGTTCCGCTGCTTTTTGTTTGTTTTACCCTACATTTTCTGATGCTAGCTATTACATCACTGCTCCAAGACTCTGTTCATTACTTTTTTGTGTGTTCTTGATCTTCCCAAGTTGCATGACTAATTTGATGCTTCTATTAATTATGGAGCTGCCAACCCCGTCAAGCAAAATATTTCTTCTTTTGGGGCTGGCACCTCGAACAAGCATAAAAATAGAGTGAAGCAGATATATTGTCGTGTAAGCACACACCCTTCTTTCATTAGTTTAGATGAACCATTGAAGGTCAATTCAAACCAGTGCATGCGCTTAAAATTAATTTTACCTAAATAGAGGGTGTAGAATAAACTACAACAACTAGATTTGCAACCACGGGATGCTGACGATATCTTCAAAGAACATTGCAACAACGGCGAGGCTTCACAACAACATATGGTAAGCCAGTGTGTTTTAGTACATGTGAAATGTAATGCGTGTGGGCTGCTTTATTGGCTTTTGCCCTCAACCTGTAATCCTACAAAATTACAAATAGTTCAGTTGTCTGCTTTGCTGTATTGGTTGATTCGAATGCTTGTTTGTTACTTGTTAGGCTATACCTGAGTTGGCCAATATGTCAGCAGTGCCTGCTGTACTATCGTAAAGAAATGCATGCCTAGTTCATTTGAGTTCTTAACTTTTCCTCTGAACTTCATCACAAGACCTTCGTAGTTTATATGAGGCCACACTGTTAAGTGCTTTCTCAGATTATTTGAACTGCTTAGATGCCTTGGCAACTTAAATATAGCGGTGGTACACTCCCTTTCAACTAGGGATGTCAACTGGGTCCCGTTTAATCCCGATTAAAGTCCACTAGTGGTATGATTGTTCAAAAGAGTTTTTGTTTTTTGAGGAAAATGAACTAGGGAGCTAGCAAAAACTAACTAGATGGGACTGTCGGATGTCGTTTATTTGCCACTTACATCCCTAGTTTCATCTTACCATTTTAATTTCTTTTCGGCTGATGCTGCTTCGAACCATTTAAATATAGCTTGCCATGCTCGGCAATAATTCGTATGTCGTTTACCATGTAAGCTTACTGCCTGGATCATGCGATAACTATCTCTTACTTATGTCTAGCGAAAACCTTTCAGGATGCCGTTCACACTAGGACACAATGTACAATCCCAGAATCTATTTGTGGAAGCAGTGCGCCATCCATGTTACCAGATGGTAGCAGTTCAGAGGCAACACCGCCAGAGAGCAGTCTGAGCACAGATATTATAGTTCTTGAGGCTCTACTAGAGGCAGAAAGAGATGGTGTGGCTGCCATGAATGAGGTAATCTCGATCTTGAAGCTGGAAATATGCAATTGGCTGCACGCATTATGCAAGCAACCCAAGAATTGGAGGAAGTAAGAATGCTGCATTTGAAGACGGAGGAGGTCCTGTTGTTTCTGCTATCTGAAGCCCAGGGTAATCCCAGTTCTTCTTTAGATACCAGTTGAAATTGTCAATATGTTATTGTACTTGCATGTTGTGTCATGTCTCTGAATGGATTATGTTGTAAGACCCCCTATGTTGTCCATGTGTTGTAATGATCTGAATTTTTTAGGCGAGGTAATCCTCAGTACTTGTATGATTGACATAAGGTGAACTGTTTTTCGTGTGAGCATATTGTATTGGATGAAATAACTGTTTGATTCAAAGTGTATCCAACCTACTGAATTCGAAGATCACGGAATTTCTAAATCATAATCATATATAAAGGTTGAATAAATCTTTGTTGTGGTTTTGAAGAAATAAATAACAAAACATAGAATTATCGGTGGATATTCGTAATCGAATACAAATTGGATTTGAATTTAGTTGCCAGGGCCCAGGGCAAACGTGAATGCTAATTCTCCCAAGTTTTGAACGAAGCGGCTAAACACCCACTATCATTTGTGGGCTGCCCGAAGCAAGTGTTTGCGAGATGGAAATTATTGTCTACCCCTGACACTTTGACATCCTTATCGACCAGATTTACACTGCTGTCGATAAGGGTAGACTAGTAACTTCAATCAGATGTGACACGACCGCCCCCGAGCCCATTCAGACACGGTGGGCGCCAAACGTGGGCGGCAAAACACATTTGATTCAAGCTCATCCGAAAGACATGTGTCTCTCCCTCCATTTCCCCATTCATACACAGTGGGCGGCAAAACAAACTCGCCTCGGCCGAAATTGATGTAGGCAAATATTTTAAATAGGGGCAGATGTGTAACTTCCCTCAGATGTGACACAACCGCCCTACCTGTCAGCCCCATTCATACACACCGTGGGCGCCAACCGTGGGTGGCAAAACACCCTCTCCTCACCCGAAATTGCTACCGGCAAATATTTGGGAGATGCGAGATTACCGTCCTATCCCCAACCGATGTGATGTCCAAAATTTTAAACGGGGGATAAGTTCGTAACTTTCCCACATTTCAGACAAGCGCGTCCCAAAGTTTGAGTTCCCCCTCCCCCTCCATTTCCCCATTCATACACCATCGGCGCCACAACAACCTCCCCACTGCAGCCAGCCTCCTCCGTCTGCCACCCCATCCTCCACCTTGCCGGAGCCGCTACCCCATCGTCCCCTGCAAGAGATGGACATCTCTCATCCACGGCGTCGGACCAGGATCCTTTCATCGCGTCCTCTCGCTTCATCGGCGCCGTCTTCCACCTTTGTCGTTGCCGCTCCTACGACGGCCTCGTCCACGGCAACATGATTTATCCCCCGACCTGGTCGTCTGCCATCTAAAGTCTTCTTCCCCGCCGCCGACAACCATCGCACCCGCAACACGCTCAACGTATCAGCAGGGGCCTACACGATGTCGCAAGAGAGGTGGTACTCTTCCATATGTGATTAAGTAATTGATCTCACCCGGAAAATAGATCGTAAATTGTTTACTATACTTTTCTTGTCCGTACCAAATCGTAGTGGCTAGTTGAAAGCCAACATTGGTTGCAAAGTAGCTTTGTCCGGTTTGCACCTTCAGATCCGCCATGGCATGGTCACTATACTCGTAAAGCTTATGGTTTTCCCCCTTTATATTCACTACCATCATCGACTCATCGTAGGTGCTTCGTGTCGTGCTAGCACTGTGCTACCTCTTGAGCATGCGTTGGTTTTGCCTTGAAGAGGAAAGGGTGATGTAGCAAAGTAGCGTAAGTATTTCCCTCAGTTTTTGAGAACCAAGGTATCAATCCAGTAGGAGACTACACGCAAATCGCCTAGTACCTGCACAAATAATCAAGAACCTTGCAACCAACGCGATAAAGGGGTTGTCAATCCCTTCACGGACACTTGCAAAAGTGAGATCTGATAAAGATAATAAGATAAATATTTTTGGTATTTTTGTTTATAGATTGGAAAATAAAGATTGCAAAATAAATAGTAAACTAGAATTATAGATCGGAAACTTATATGATATAAAGTAGACCCGGGGGCCATAGTTTTCACTAGTGGCTTCTCTCAAGATAGCATATATTACGGTGGGTGAACAAATTACTACCGAGCAATTGATAGAAAAGCGCATAGTTATGAGAATATCTAGGCATGATCATGAACATAGGCATCACGTTCGTGTCAAGCAGACCGAAACGATTCTGCATCTACTACTATTACACCACACATCGACCGCTATCCAGCATGAATCTAGAGTATTAAGTTCATAAGAACAGAGTAACGCATTAGGCAAGATGACATGATGTAGAGGGATAAACTCAAGCAATATGATATAAACCCCATCTTTTTATCCTCGATGGCAATAATACAATACGTGTCGGTTCCCTTTGTGTCACTGGGATTGAGCACCGCAAGATTGAACCCAAAGCTAAGCACTTCTCCCATTGCAAGAAAGATCAATCTAGTAGGCCAAACTAAACCGATAATTCAAAGAGACTTGCAAAGATATCAAATCATGCATATAAGAATTCAGAGAAGAATCAAATATTGTTCATAGATAATCTTGATCATAAACGCACAATTCATCAGATCTCGGCAAACACACCGCAAAAAGTATTACATCGAATAGATCTCCAAGAACATCGAGGAGAAGTTTGTATTGAGAACCAAAGAGAGAGAAGAAGCCATCTGGCTAATAACTATGGACCCGAAGGTCTGTGGTAAACTACTCACACATCATCTGAGAGGCTATGGTGTTGATGTAGAAGCCCTCCGTGATCGAATCCCCCTCCGGCAGATCGCCGGAAAAGACCCCAAGATGGGATCTCACGGGTACAGAAGGTTGCAGCGGTGGAAAAGTGGTTTCATGGGTCTCCTGGATGTTTTCAGGGTATAAGAGTATATATAGACGAAAGAAGTAGGTCGATGGAGCTACGAGGGGCCCACGAGGGTGGGGGCGCACCTACCCCCCTAGGCACGCCCTCCTGCCTCGTGGCCGCCTCGTTGCGTCTCTGACTTCCACTCCAAGTCTCCTGGATTGCGTTTGTTCCAAGAAAGATCCTCGCGAAGGTTTCGTTCCGTTTGGATTCCGTTTGATATTCCTTTTTTGCGAAACACTGAAATAGGCCAAAAAACAGCAATTTGCACTGGGCCTTCGGTTAATAGGTTTGTCCCAAAAATAATATAAAAGAGTATATTAAAGCCCATTAAACATCCAAACAGATAATATAATAGCATGGAATAATAAAAAATTATAGATACGTTGGAGACGTATCAAGCATCCCCAAGCTTAATTCCTGCTCATCCTCGAGTAGGTAAATGATAAAAACAGAATTTTTGATGTGGAATGCTACCTAGCATAATTTTCAATGTTATTCTCTTTATTGTGGCATGAATGTTTAGATCCAAAAGATTCTAGACAAAAGTTTAATATTGACATAAAAATAATAATACTTCAAGCATGCTAACCCAGCAATTATTTCTTATCAAAATAACATAGCCAAAGAAAGTTTATCCCTACAAAATCATATAGTTTGGCCATGCTTCATTTTCGTCACACAAAATGCTCCCATCATGCACAACCCCGATGACAAGCCAAGCAATTGTTTCATACTTATCCTTTTCAAACTCTTTCAACTTTCACGCAATATATGAGCGCGAGCAATGGACATAGCACTATGGGTGGAATAGAATATGATGGTGGAGGTTGTGTGAGAAGACAAAAAAGGAGAAAGTCTCACATTGACGCGGCTAATCAACGGGGTATGGAGATGCCCATCAATTGATGTTAATGCAAGGAGTAGGGATTGCCATGCAACGGATGCACTAGAGCTATAAATATATGAAAGCTCAACAAAAGAAACTAAGTGGGTGTGCATCCAACTTGCTTGCTCACGAAGACCTAGGGCATTTTGAGGAAGCCCATCATTGGAATATACAAGCCAAGTTCTGTAATGAAAAATTCCCACTAGTATATGAAGGTGACAAAATAAGAGACTCTCTATCATGAAGATCATGGTGCTACTTTGAAGCACAAGTGTGGAAAAAGGATAGTAACATTGCCCCTTCTCTCTTTTTCTCGCATTTTTTTGTTTGGGCCTTCTCCTTTTTTTATGGCCTCTTTTTTTTTATGTGGGCTTCTTTGGCCTCTTTTATTTTTTTATTTTTCGTCCGGAGTCTCATCCCGACTTGTGGGGGAATCATAGTCTCCATCATCCTTTCCTCACATGGGACAATGCTCTAATAATGAAAATCATCACACTTTTATTTACTTACAACTCAAGAATTACAACTCGATACTTAGAAAAAAATATGACTCTATGTGAATGTCTCCGGCGGTATACCGGGATGTGCAATGAATCAAGAGTGACATGTATGAAAGAATTGTGAAGGTGGCCTTGCCACAAATACGATGTAAACTACATGATCATGCAAAGCAATATGACAATGATGGAGCGTGTCATAATAAACGGAACGGTGGAAAGTTGGATGGCAATATATCTCGGAATGGCTATGGAAATGCCATAATAGGTAGGTATGGTGGCTGTTTTGAGGAAGATATAAGGAGGCTTATGTGTGATAGAGCGTATCATATCACGGGGTTTGGATGCACTAGTGAAGTTTGCACCAACTCTCGAGGTGAGAAAGGGCAATGCACGGTACCGAAGAGGCTAGCAACGATGGAAGGGTGAGAGTGCGTATAATCCGTGGACTCAACATTAGTCATAAAGAACTCACATACTTATTGCTAAAATCTACAAGTCGTCAAAACCAAGCACTACGCACATGCTCCTAGGGGGATAGATTGGTAGGAAAAGACCATCGCTCGTCCTCGACCGCCACTCATAAGGAAAGCAATCATTTACCATACGTGCATGCTACGGGACCTGCAAACCTTAACACAAGTATTTCTCAATTCCACAATTACTCAACTAGCACGACTCTAATATTACCATCTTTATATCTCAAAACAACTATCAAGTATCAAACTTCTCATAGTATTTAATGCACTATATATGAAAGTTTTTATTATACCCATCTTGGATGCCTATCATATTAGAACTAATTTTATAGCCAAAGCAATTACCATGCTGTTATAAAAGACTCTCAAAATAATATAAGTGAAGCATGAGAGATCAATAATTTCTATAAAATAAAACCACCACCGTGCTCTAAAAAGGTATAAGTGAAGCACTAGAGCAAAATTATCTAGCTCAAAAGATATAAGTGAAGCACATAGAGTATTCTAATAAATTCCAATTCATGTGTGTCTCTCCAAAAGGCATGTACAGCAAGGATGATTGTGGTAAACTAAAAATCAAATACTCAAATCATACAAGACGCTCCAAGCAAAACACATATCATGTGGTGAATAAAAATATAGCCTCAAGTAAAGTTACCGATAGACGAAGACGAAAGAGGGGATGCCTTCTGGGGCATCCCCAAGCTTAGGCTTTTGGTTGTCCTTTAATTTTACCTTGGGGTGCCTTGGGAATCCCCAAGCTTAGGCTCTTTCCACTCCTTATTCCAAAATCCATCAAATCTTTACCCAAAAACTTTAAAACTTCACAACACAAAACTTGAACAGAAAATCTCATGAGCTCCATTAGTATAAGAAAACAAATCACCACCTTAAGGTACTGTAATGAACTCATTCTTTATTTATATTGGTGTTAAACCTACTGTATTCCAACTTCTCCATGGTTCATACCCCCCGATACTAGCCATGGATTCATTAAAATAAGCAAACAACACACGAAAAACAGAACCTGTCAAAAACAGAACAGTCTGTAGTAATCTGTATCAAACGTATACTTATGGAACTCCAAAAATTCTGAAAAAAATAGTGGACGTGAGTAATTTATCTATTAATCATATGCAAAAAGAATCAACCTAAAAGCACTCTCGAGTAAAAAATGGCAGCTAATCTCGTGAGCGCTAAAGTTTCTGTTTTTTTTACAGCAAGATCACAAATACTTCACCCAAGTCTTCCCAAAGGTTCTACTTGGCACAAACACTAATTAAAACATAAAACCACATCTAAACAGAGGCTATATGATATTATTTGTTACTAAACAGGAATAAAAAGCAAGGAACAAAAATAAAATTGGGTTGCCTCCCAACAAGCGCTACCGTTTAACGGCCCTAGCTAGGCATAAAAACAAGAATAGATCTAGGTATTGTCATCTTTGGTATGCAATCCATAAGTGGCTATCATAATAGATTCGTAAGGTAATTTAATTTTCTTCCTAGGAAAGTGTTCCATGCCTTTCCTTAATGGAAACTGGAATCTAATATTTCCTTCTTTCATATCAATAATTGCACCAATCATTCTAAGGAATGGTCTACCAAGAATAATAGGACATGTAGGATTGCAATCTATACCAAGAACAATGAAATCTACGGGCACATAATTCCTATTTGCAACAATAAGAACATCATTAATCCTTCCCATAGGTTTCTGTGACGCCCCCGATTCAATCGTACACTAATCATACACGCAAATGTGTACGATCAAGATCAAGGACTCACGGGAAGATATCACAAGACAACTCTAGACACAAGTTAAAATAATACAAGCTTTATATTACAAGCCAGGGGCCTCGAGGGCTCGAATACGTAAGCTCAAATACACAAGAGTCAGCGGAAGCAATAATATCTGAGTACAGACATAAGTTAGACAAGTTTGCCTTAAGAAGGCTAGCACAAAAGCAACATCAATCGAAAAGGCAAGGCCTCCTGCCTGGGAGCCTCCTAACTACTCCTGGTCGTCAGCGGTCTCCACGTAGTAGTAGGCACTCTCGGGGTTGTAGTAGTCATCGGTGGTGACATCTGACTCCTGGACTCCGTCATCTGGTTGCGTCATCCGAGAAGAATGGAAAAGGGGGAAAAGAGGGAGCAAAGCAACCGTGAGTACTCATCCAAAGTACTCGCAAGCAAGGATTTACACTACATATGCATCGGTGTCAATGAAATGGGTAGTATATGTGGACTGAACTGCAGAATGCCAGAAGAGAAGGGGAAAGCCTAGACTATCGAAGACTAGCATCTTCAAGCAGCTTCAAGCATCTTGCAGCATCAGAAGAGATAAGAGTAGCATAAAGTAATGTAGTAGTAGTGTTATCAACCTCGGCCAGAGATCCTTTATCGACTCCCTACGAGAAAGCAATCCCAGAGCCATACTATCCAGTTATCACCTCAAGTATCCACTTCTAGTTGTATCGATCGGGATACAAGTCCAAGTGTCCGTTACCAGACAGGCTATCGATAGATGTTTTCTTCCCTGCAGGGGTGCACCAACTTACCCACCACGCTCGATTAACTCCGGCCGGACACACTTTCCTGGGTCATGCCCGGCCTCAGCCAAACAATACGCCGCAACCCGACCTAGGCTTAATAGCGAGGTCAGCACGCCGGACTAAACCTATGCCCCCAGGGGTCATGGGCCATCGCCCCGGGAACTCCTGCACGTTGCGTACGCGGCCGGTGAGCAGACGTAGCTACCTCCTTCAAAAAGGCAGGTGCTTACCAGTCCAACCCGGCGCGCGTCGCTCAGTCGCTGACGTCTATTAAGCTTCGGCTGATGCATATGACGTAGAACGCCCATACTATGCCCACGTGATGGTTAGTGCTATCAGGCCAGAGGCCCCTCAGATCAAATATCCAAATCGTAGTGGATTAGGAACGCGCGGTAACAAGCAGAGACTCACGAAAGATGTGACCCCGTCGCCCCGTCTCGAGGACTTGCGGCAAGGGCTAAGAATGCCCGGCCACGCCTCATAATTATCTCGCAGGCACCCTCCAGGTCAACCCGACTCCTCATCACTCGCAAATATGCTCGCGCGGGTACCCCTCAGGGCCGACTCGTCTTTAGTAACAGGGTTCAGTGTAAAGTCATAGTAACCATAGTAACCGTGTGTCTAACACCAAGGGGAAAACCTGAGGAATCACCCTTGACGGATTCCACTCGATGTAATCATCAAGGTGAACGTAAGAGGATGCACCCTCGAGGTTTACACTTGAGGGGTTGCACGACAGAGTCGTATTGGAAGTGGTTAAGGCGGAATCACCCTCGATGACCATGACCGTATAGCTACACTACAGGGTTAACATCAGAAGTGCTGATGAGGTCTCACCCTCGGCACTCGATAGTAACCCAGTAGTGTCGAGCAACTAAGGGGAAAGTGATGTGCGGTGCCGGGGCCTGGTCTTCGATCCCGTTGATCGGGTCTTCGATGATGAAGCAGGGCAACAAGGACAAGGTGGGGGTCACTGATGGATCACTAACCAACCTATACTAAGCAGTTTAGGATAAGCAGGTAGGTAACAATAAGCATGTTACAAAAGCTGGCTATGCATCAGAATAGGAGCAAACAATAACAGTAGCAAAAATCTAATGCAAGCATGAGAGAATGGAAAGGGCGATATCGGGATGATCAAAAGGGGGGCTTGCCTGGAAGCTCTGTTGCAAAGGAAGAAGAGTCGTCGGTGACGTAGTCGATCATAGGGGCGGCATCGGTCTCGGGGTCTACCGGAGAGAAGAGGGGGAAGAAACAATAAATATAAAGTAAACATAGCACCACAAAGCATAACATGGCAATATGATGTGTCGTGTGTGACCTAACGTATGGCTACGGTAAAGGTGAAGGGGGAATTCAACCGGGAATTCAACCGGGAATGTTTTCCCGGTTCCGGACCTGTGTCAGACAAATGACCGGAGGGGGAATGTTCCATGTTCAGCATGCTACGGGCATGTGACAGATGAACGGACCGCGTATCCGGATTCGTTGGACTTTTCTGAGCAACTTTCATATAGAAAACATTTTCATTCGAGTTGCGGTTTATTTTATATGATTTTTCGAAGATTAAAGCATTTTCAGAAACTATTTAAAAGAAACAGAAAATGGAATTATGACGTCAGCAGAGTGTCAGGATGACATCAGCAGGTCAACAGACCCGCTGACTAGTGAAACTGACCAGTGGGTCCCACCTGTCATTGACAATAGGGCTAACAGAGGTTAACCTAAACTAACTAAGTTAATTAATTAGAAGGGGCCCACCTGTTAGTGTCTAATTAGGTAATTAAATTAGCTTAATTAACTTTGTTAATTATGCGGGGTGTGGGCCCCATTTGTCAGTTGCATGGTCCGGTCCAGTCAGCAGGATGGACCGGGTCAACAGGCCGGCCGGGCCCCTGGGGCCCACGGGTCAGTGACCCAGGGGGTGGCCCCAGGCCGTCCACGTCGGCGGGCGGCGTTGGCGCGCCGGCGGCGACCTCCAGGACGGCGGTGCGGCTCGGCCACGGTCGGAATGGCCACTGGGGACCATTTGGACCGCCGCGAGCACGTACAGGTGCAGGTGGCCTTCCAGCTGGCGCATCGGTGGGTTCGAGGGCTGGCCGGAGTGGCGCCGGCGATGAGCAGGGGCGGCGGTGGCGTTCGGGCGCGCGTCGGGAAAAACCTACGGGGTACCAAATCGACCGCGGCTGGTCGCGTTCGAATGCAGACTCGATACCGCATCGCGCGGTGTGGTCGGTTGGACTCGGGGGTGATCGGAACTATGCCGGCGACGAGTGGAGGCGGTGGTGGCATTCGGTGGCTCAAGGAGAAGTGGGCTGTGGGGGCTCTTTCGGCGCGGAACCGGGTGCATTCGAACATGGGCATCGCACCGCGTCGAACGGTGGCAGCGGTGGCCGTTGAAACGTCCCTCAGCATCGGCGGCGAAGTCTAACGACGGTGGCCGGAGCTCGAGCACGCATGGAAGCTAACTACGGTGCACGGGGAGGAGAAGGGAGAGGGGGTTGAAGCGA
The DNA here is from genome assembly GCF_018294505.1 of Triticum aestivum. Lineage (NCBI taxonomy): Eukaryota > Viridiplantae > Streptophyta > Magnoliopsida > Poales > Poaceae > Triticum > Triticum aestivum. The sequence goes on along the minus strand of NC_057799.1, from coordinate 384,566,665 downwards.
CTGCTCATCGGGCCCTGCAGGTGTGCACAAGTGGGCTCGGGGAAGGCTTGCCGGAGTCAGATTCATCGGCGAGGTTGACAGCGCCCGAGGAGGAAGAAGAAGGCCGGCTCGGCGATGGAGGGGCTTCCGGCTCCTGCTCATGGGCATGGACGACGATGCTGACGACCGTGAAGGTCCAGGGCGCGCTGAAGAGGGTTGGGAGCAGCGGTCGCCGCGGTGGGCGCCGATGGGCGGCGGCAATGGCGCTCGGTGAGGTGGGATCTTGCGAGAGAGAGAGGGCAACCAGGGAGAGAGAGCGTCCAGGGGGAGTGGGACGAGTGGAGTGGCAGGGGGGAGCCCGAGGGGTCGGCCTCGTCGTCGCCCTTATCCCTCATCGGTGGGGACGGCGAGGCGGTCCGGTGGGGCGCGCTC